>NW_027260010.1:0-18697 GCF_045791955.1 Oncorhynchus clarkii lewisi
CGGTTAACATGGGGTCAATCCATTAAACCATGCTATTTTAGGGTGCAGACCTACACGGTTAACATGGGGTCAATCCACTTGTGTGCCTGAATTACATTTCTCCATTTTTTCAAAATGGTCAAATAAATTTGAAATGCCAGCTCATCAGATCAAAACTGACAACATGAAAGGAACGGTAGGTAACACTATAATACTTACATCTAGGAAACTGACGTCGATGTGGAGATCAATGTCCACATCGTCGATGGCACCGTATTCCCTACGACAGGTTAGGAAGATGAAGAGATTTCACTTCTCTATCGTCACATAAAGACACCTTCAGTCAGAGTCAACATGCATATTGTTGAAAACATGGGAGATTTCCGCATTGTCTCTTGGCTACTTTGATATCTCAAACATAGAAATGCCACAAAGAGGCTGATCGAGAGCTTTTTGCATCTCGAAAACATGTTTGAAGTCATATATCAGCATTACAATGAAAATGCATTATTCAGCACAGCTATCCTTTCATATCTTATTCTCAGCATAGAATGGTGCACACACACACACACACACACACACACACACCCCCCCTGGAAGACCAGCTCTCTACTCTGTGATGAGTCATCCAGTAGGCCCTGCCATATACCACCAACCACACTGACTCACCCAATTTTAGATTAAAGCTGTAACGTCACAAAATGTGGAAAAAGTCAAGGAGGTCTGACTACTTCCCGAATGCCCTGTATATTATTATCACCTGAGAGATACTGCGTGGTGTCCCTGTATGTTATTATAACCTGAGAGATACTGCGTGGTGTCCCTGTATATTATTATTACCTGAGAGATACTGCGTGGTGTCACTGTATATTATTATTACCTGAGAGATACTGCGTGCTGTCCCTGTATATTATTATTACCTGAGAGATACTGCGTGGTGTCCGTGTATATTACTATTACCTGAGAGATACTGCGTGGTGTCCGTACATCTCCCGGACCGCAGCCAGGTCCACCTCCAACTGGGGGTGCTTGTGGAGCTCGCCATCAGAGTTCACCTACCAGAGAGAGACGTCACCCACCCATCAGCAGTATAGTCAAACCTCTTCACAGTAACTTAGACCCCAAAGAGCAAAGAGAATCACAGTGAACAGCAAAAATCTCCCTAGAAGGACGATACCTAGAAAGGACCCGGACTCCGAGGGGAGACCTGAAAGGCTTTTTATTTTATTTTTTAAAGTGCGGTCCTTTGCCCTCCCTTCCACTAAAATGTCATGATTGGACAGTTTTCTAAAGAGAACCAAAACACGACCAATCAGCTGCTAAGGACATTTTGTGCTTTTGTCTGGCAAGATCAACCTAGAGCAGAACAATAATCCGTTTGTGGGATGTGTTTGACCACCTACAGTATACCCACTGTGCAAAACTGATTGAATCAATGTTGTTTCCACGTTATTTCAACAACTAAACTCAATGTGATGATGTTGAATCAACGTGGAAAAACTGATTGTATTTGTAAAAAGTCAAATCAATGTAAAGGAAATGGTATACATTTTTTTCACTCAACTTTTAATATAAATCCAATGACATCGTGTTTTTTCTTTGTGAATTTCACGATGAATTCAACCAAAATTGAATCAAAACTAGACGTTGAAATCTGTGCCAAGTGGGTATGCTTTAATCTTTAATCTGAACGCTCCAAATACTAGTGGAGAACAAAAAAGTTTCACTGAGCAGGATTGTCTTTGTCCCATGTAAGCACCCTATTCCCTATGTAGTGCACTACATTTGACTAGAGTAGTACAAACGAGGGCACTACATAGGGATAAGGATGCCATTTGGGAGACAAACTGTATAAACAACCAGCTAACTCAATGTGTCATCTCCTGTTCTATTTCATTGGCCGGTTCAATTTCTGGGAGGAGCTAAATGAAATCCAATATATTCACTGGAATATCAACAAACAAATTCTCCCTAGAGCTGTCCAGACACATTAAACATGAAGTCTCCTAGAGCTGTCCAGACACATTAAACATGAAGTCTCCTAGAGCTGTCCAGACACATTAAACATGAAGTCTCCTAGAGCTGTCCAGACACATTAAACATGAAGTCTCCTAGAGCTGTCCAGACACATTAAACATGAAGTCTCCTAGAGCTGTCCAGACACATTAAGTCCCCTAGAGCTGTCCAGACACATTAAACATGAAGTCTCCTAGAGCTGTCCAGACACATTAAGTCCCCTAGAGCTGTCCAGACACATTAAACATGAAGTCTCCTAGAGCTGTCCAGACACATTAAACATGAAGTCTCCTAGAGCTGTCCAGACACATTAAACATGAAGTTTCCTAGAGCTGTCCAGACACATTAAACATGAAGTCTCCTAGAGCTGTCCAGACACATTAAACATGAAGTCCCCTAGAGCTGTCCAGACACATTTAAGACAATAGTGGAGTTAATGTGTCATAATTATTTGCTTTAAAACTAGGGGTGTGTCAAGTACTCAAACAAAACGAGTATCGTAACGGATATTGAGAATTTTCCCGAAATACAATTATGACCTGTATTTTTAGTAATTACGAGTGTCAGCACACATCTCTCTTTCACTCAAACAGTATGAAGCACTGTGTTCTCTCAACAACTATTGGCTAGTTCTTCTGTCTGTAAAGAAACAGGGCGGGGTTTTGTCAGTTGAGCCTGCTGTCACAATTGGCTTAGAACAAGCCACTCCTCCTCTGCTCTCATTTCCCCAGACAGACAACAGACCGTTTCGGTCACTGTCTCAGGACACAAGTCTCTCCTTCTCCAAACATCATGCATGAATCAGAATCCATAGCTAGGTCATTTTTTGTTCAAATCGAGTTACTTCCTGTCAACTGAGGCCATATGGTTGTTTTGGTCTGTCTACTTGGCGTTGTTCAGCAGGACTACTTCGTCTTTCTGTATACTTATTGCATTCCTGACCACATCTGTCATTATGTATATCGGTAAATAGCCCACCCAATTTACCTACCTCATCCCCATACTGTTTATATTTATTTACTTTTCTGCTCTTTTGCACACCAGTATCTCTACCTGCACATGACCATCTGATCATTTATCATTCCAGTGTTAATCTGCTAAATTGTAATTATTCGCCTTCCTCCTCATGCCTTTTGCACACAATGTATATAGACTCTCTTTTTCTACTGTGTTATTGACTTGTTTATTGTTTACTCCGTGTGTAACTCTGTGTTGTTGTCTGTTCACACTGCTATGCTTTATATTGGCCAGGTCGCAGTTGCAAATGAGATCGTGTTCTCAACTAGCCTCCCTGGTTAAATAAAGGTGTTCTCAACTGGCCTACCTGGTTAAATAAAGGTGTTCTCAACTGGCCTACCTGGTTAAATAAAGGTGTTCTCAACTGGCCTACCTGGTTAAATAAAGGTGTTCTCAACTAGCCAACCTGGTTAAATAAAGGTGTTCTCAACTAGCCTACCTGGTTAAATAAAGGTGTTCTCAACTAGCCTACCTGGTTAAATAAAGGTGTTCTCAACTGGCCTACCTGGTTAAATAAAGGTGTTCTCAACTGGCCTACCTGGTTAAATAAAGGTGTTCTCAACTAGCCTACCTGGTTAAATAAAGGTGTTCTCAACTAGCCTACCTGGTTAAATAAAGGTGTTCTCAACTGGCCTACCTGGTTAAATAAAGGTGAAATAAAAAAATAAAAATAAAATGTAGTGATCCAAGCCCATGCTTGCTATTATTATTTCTACTGGGCCAGGCATGTTGACCGAGCGACATGTCATTACAAAATAAAACATGTTTATTTTGATTGTACAAATGTACAATCAGCAGAGTATCACATTTACATTAGTATTGAGACCCTTTACTCAGTACTTTGTTGAAGCACCTTTGGCAGCAATTACAGCCTCGAGTCTTCTTGGGTATGACGCTACAAGCTTGGCACACCTGTATTTGGTGCCTTTTGGCAAACTCCAAGCAGGCTGTCATTTGCCTTTTACTGAAGAGTGGCTTCCTACTGGCCACTCTACAATAAAGGCCTGATTGGTGGAGTGCTGCAGAGATGGTTGTCCTTCACGAAAGGTTCTCCCATCTCCACAGAGGAAATCTAGAGCTCTGTCAGAGTGAATATCAGGTTCTTGGTCACCTCCCTGACCAAGGCCCTTCTCCTCCGATTGCGCAGTTTGACCGGACGGCCAGCTCTAGGAAGAGTCTTCCCCAGATCTGTGCCTCGACACAATTCTGTCTCGGAGCTCTAAGGACTATTCCTTCGACCTCATGTCTTGTTTTTTTTTTGCTCTGACATGCACTGTGCTTTTCCAAATCATGTCCGATCAATTGAATTTACCAAAGGTGGACTCTAATCAAGTTGTAAAAACATACGATTACTGGTATGATGAGATCAGCACACCCCTATTTAAACCATTGGTTATGTTATTGATAAAGAAAACAATAACTACAGTAAACCTACTGACATCAAGTAAACATTATCTAGGCCTACAACCATTAATATATTTTAAGCTAGCCTGAGGCTAGTACTTTTCAGACCAGGCTAGTAGAAAACATGACATTTTGACACTGGCAAGTGACATTTTTGTCTTTTCAAATATCCTATGGTATATTTTGTACATGGGCTAGTAAAAAAAAAATTGTGGTTGACTGGCTAGAGCCCAACATCCTTAAAATGACATCCCTGCCTTCTCCCCACACTACATAATCAAATATCCAAAGAATATCAATCATCACAGGTATATGAAACAAGGTCCTACTCACTCTGTAATTGTTTATGACAGCTTCAACATTATGTAAATTAAAAACCCATGAGTTACCCTCCAATCTAGGAGGTTAATAAGGAGTGTTTTATCTAGAAGCTTTTAAAGAATAGCCAATAGGGCCCATATATAATGTGTTGCTGACGTGACACGTTTCCCAAAGCCCCACCACAGGGCACACACACACACACACACCAGAGGAAGATGGCCATATTACGGTGCCTGACTTTGGGAGAGGCATTTAATTCTAAAGCCTGTCACGCGAAACAATTTGGACGCAATTTATGTTGCAGATGCACACTCCCAAGTGACATGCTGATACACGAAGCAATTCAAACAGAATGTAAATTGCAAGCAACATCCAATTCTATCATACATCACATGATTTCATAAATTATTTGCTTAGCCAAATGTCTGGTAATTGTAACAGCATCGAGACACAAAATGCTGATTGTACAATTTAGATAGCTAGCCAAAAATGTTGCCCAAAACGATGTTTTACCAAGCTAGTAAGCTAAGCTAGCTAGCTGTAGTCATGTTGGAACAATGTCAGCTGAAACTGGACAGAGAAAAGGTCTGGTTTCAGTTTTAAAATGACACATTTATTGACTGCCAGACCATATACATAAACCACGACTAGCCATTTTTTTTTTGTTATACATTTCCCATTTGGCATGTCTCTTTTCGTCCTGCTTTGTGGCAGCACCGACACCTGTGTTGGCATGACAACTGGGTCGGAGTTCAGAACGGAACGATATGACGTGTCATGTGAACTTTTTTCTGCTCACTGATTGGACATTGCATACAGACAATTGAGTGAAATAGGATTGATTTCTATCGCTGGCGATGCAATGCAACTAATTTGCAGGGGGAAATTGTTTGAGGGTGACACATGGAGCAACCCAGAAGCAAGCAACATAAATTTAGTCCAGATTGCTTCGTGACCGACGGGAGGCATCAATCACAATCTTTAAAACAGACTCGCTACTCTCACAGAAACGGACTAATCACTCAAACAAACTTCAGAAACTGTCGCTTTGTCACAAGAGACCGAAACAAAGTTCACCAATCAACAGTTAGGAGGAGAAGGAAGGAAAGAGACGATGCGAGAGCGAGAGAGAGAGAGAGGCAGCCGTCGCTCATCAGAACAGCCGTATATTTCCATATGGAAAGTCATTTCATTTTGGTGACAGAAACGTCCCACTACGGTGAATGAGCAGCCTCGGGTCTCTTTCTGAGTGAGCGGACTGAAAATATAAAAGAGCTTTATATACTTGATGAGTCTAGGACCACTTTAGGGAAATCTGCCATGGACTCAGGTGGAGAAGCCAGGGGAGGTCTGGACCTTTGATTTCTGCCTTCTCCTTAGTCTCTCACTCGATATAAGGAGTTCTACTTACTGCCACTGTAGCTACGGGGTGGTTTCCTGGACACAGATTAAGCCTTGACCCGGACTAAGAAAAAACAATATTCTCCAAAGTGCTTTTTAGTCCAGGACTAAAGTAGCTTAATTTGTGTCTGGGGAAACCTGCCCTAAGAAATCTACTGCCTCTGTAGCTAAGAGAGGGCTGAACACTGGCAATCTAATGGTTTGATAAGTTATAGCAGTTGTTATGGAGGAGATGAGGCTTGATGCTTACCTGACCTCCATAGTAAAACTCCTCAGAGTCAGCATCCCCCTCAGAGTCCTCCTCTATGGCATAGTGGCACTGGGGGAAGTTAGACATGTTATTACACACTATTACACCGTTACTACACCCGTTATTAACTGTTATGGCTGGGGGGGGGCAGTATTGAGTAGCTTGGATGAATAAGGTGCCCAAAGTAAACGGCCTGCTCCTCAGTCTCAGTTTCTAATATATGCTTTTTATTAGTAGTATTGGATAGAAAACTCCAAATTTTCTAAAACTGTTTGAATGATGTCTGTGAGTATAACAGAACTCATATTGGCAGGCAAAATCCTGAGTTGAAATCAAAACAGGAAGTCAGAAATCTGAGCTTTGTATGTATTCACCAGAGTCCCCAATGAAATCCCCTTGAGATATGAATGATGTTGCACTGCCTAGGGGTTCCACTAGATGTCAACCATCAATAGAAATTATAATGAGACTTCTATGATGTTGTGGGAGTGAATGAGAGCAGAATCTATCAGGTGTCTGGCAGTCGGCCATTTTCTGATCACGTTTATTCCTCATGGTATCCACTTGCGTTCCATTGCTTATGAAGACAAGAAGGAATACTTTGGTTGGAACTTTATTGAAGCTATATGTTACAAACATCCTAATGATTGATTCTGTACTTAGTTTGAAATGTTTCTTCGACTGGTAATATCACTTTTTGAAGTTTTTGTCCGATATAAAGCTGACCAGAATTCACGTTTGGATATGTATACCAAACGCGCTAACAAAAGAAGGTATTTGGACATAAATAACGGGCATTTTCGAACAAAACAAACATTTATTGTGGACCTGGGACTCCTGGGATGCTTTCTGATGTCGATCATCAAAGGTAAGGGAAAATGTATCATGAAATGTCTTGTTTATGTTGACGCCATCTTTGCGGCTGTGGTGTTTTTACTTCTGAGCACCGTCTCAGATTATTGCATGGGTTTCTTTTTCCAGTAAAGTTTTTTTTAAATCTGACACAGCGGTTGCATTAAGGAGAGGTATATCTATAATTCCATGTGTATAACTTGTATTATCATCTACATTTATGATGAGTATTTATGTTGAATGATGTGGCTATGCAAAATCACTGGATGTTTTTGGAACTAGTGAATCTAACGCGCCAATGTAAACTCAGATTTTGATAAATATGAACTTTATCAAACAAAACATGCATGTTTTGTGTAACATGAAGCCCTATGAGTGTCATCTGATGACGATCATCAAAGGTTAGTGATTAATTTGATCTCTATTTGTGCTTTTTCTCTCTCTCTCTTTGGCTGGTAAAATTGGCTGTGTATTTTAGTGAGTTGTTGGTGACCTAACATAATCGTTTGTGGTGCTTTCCCCGTAAATCCTATTTGAAATCGGACACTGTGGTGGGATTAACAACAAGACTACCTTGAAAACGATATAAGATACATGCATGTTTGAGGAATTTTAATTATGAGATTTCTGTTCTTTTGAATATGGATGTTGTTATTTCGCTCCCGGTAACGGGATCTCCGCCATAAGAAGTTAAACACTACTACACCGTTACTACACCCATTATTACAGTTACTACACCTGTTACTACACCCGTTACTACACACTATTACGGCGTTACTACACACTATCATTACACCACTAAACTATTACACCACTAAACTATTACACCACTACACTATTACTATATTACACCACTATAATATTACACCACTATACTATTACACCACTATTACACCACTATTACACCACTATACTATTACACCACTATATTTTTACACCACTATACTATTACACCACTATACTATTACACCACTATACTATTACACCACTATACTATTACACCACTACACTATTACACCACTATTACACCACTACACTATTACACCACTACACTATTACACCACTACACTGCCATACTATTACACCACTATACTATTACACCACTATACTATTACACCACTATACTATTACACCACTATACTATTACACACTATACTATTACACCACTATTACACCACTACACTATTACACCACTACACTATTACACCACTATACTATTACACCACTATACTATTACACCACTATACTATTACACCACTACACTATTACACCACTATACTATTACACCACTATACTATTACACCACTATACTATTACACCACTATACTATTACACCACTATTACACCACTACACTATTACACCACTATACTATTACACCACTATACTATTACACCACTACACTATTACACCACTATACTATTACACTACTATTACACCACTACACTATTACACCACTATAATATTACACCACTATACTATTACACCACTATAATATTACACCACTACACTGCTATACTATCACACCACTATTACACCACTACACTGCTATACTATTACACCACTACACTATTACACCACTACACTATTACACCACTATACTATTACACCACTACACTATTACACCACTACACTATTACACCACTATACTATTACACCACTATTACACCACTATTACACCACTACACTAGTACACCACTATAATATTACACCACTATACTATTACACCACTATAATATTACACCACTACACTGCTATACTATTACACCACTATTACACCACTACACTGCTATACTATTACACCACTACACTATTACACCACTACACTATTACACCACTACACTATTACACCACTACACTATTACACCACTACACTATTACACCACTATACTATTACACCACTACACTATTACACCACTACACTATTACACCACTACACTATTACACCACTATTACACCACTACACTATTACACCACTACACTATTACACCACTACACTATTACACCACTACACTATTACACCACTATACTATTACACCACTATACTATTACACCACTATACTATTACACCACTACACTATTACACCACTATACTATTACACCACTATACTATTACACCACTATTACACCACTATTACACCACTATACTATTACACCACTATACTATTACACCACTATACTATTACACCACTACACTATTACACCACTACACTATTACACCACTATTACACCACTACACTATTACACCACTACACTATTACACCACTACACTATTACACCACTACACTATTACACCACTATACTATTACACCACTACACTATTACACCACTATACTATTACACCACTATACTATTACACCACTATTACACCACTACACTATTACACCACTACACTATTACACCACTACACTATTACACCACTATACTATTACACCACTATTACACCACTATACTATTACACCACTATACTATTACACCACTATACTATTACACCACTATACTATTACACCACTACACTATTACACCACTATACTATTACACCACTACACTATTACACCACTATACTATTACACCACTATACTATTACACCACTATACTATTACACCACTATACTATTACACCACTATACTATTACACCACTATTACACCACTATACTATTACACCACTACACTATTACACCACTATACTATTACACCACTATACTATTACACCACTATTACACCACTATACTATTACACCACTATACTATTACACCACTACACTATTACACCACTACACTATTACACCACTATATTACACCATTATTACAATTCCACCACTACACACATTGCTACACTAATAGTCATTACATACTACCATACAGTTAACATTACACACTAATAGTCATTACATACTACCATACAGTTAACATTACACACTAATAGTCATTACATACTACCATACAGTTAACATATTTACACACTAAACAGTTCTTACCCCTTATTACATACTATTACAATTATTACATAATACTACACAGTTATACATATGCCATACTGTTATAGTTATTACATAATACTATATAGTTACACATTACATACTATTATACCTGTTATTACATACTAGTTCACACTGAAAAAGTTCTCTATAATCTTGATATTAAATAGCTGACGTTATAATGCTAAATGACTTGCTAGGAGCATGTATGAGCTTTTATAATGTCTTATTAAATCAGTGATGTACATCTCACCTGATTCTTGTCTATCTGATGTTTGGACTTGATGGACAGGCAGCAGTTGGCGTCATTATTGACCCTAATCTCTGTTTACAAAACACACACACACACACAAAAACAAAACAATACACAGTTAGCCAGGACGTCTGTTCATCTAAGTATCTGCTATACCAACAAACAGTCTGATAAACAGAGATACGACAGCAGAGTGACTACAGACAGTCTGATAAACAGAGATACGACAGCAGAGTGACTACGGACAGTCTGATAAACAGAGATACGACAGCAGAGTGACGACAGAGAGACTACAGACAGTCTGATAAACAGAGATACGACAGCAGAAAGACTACAGACAGTCTGATAAACAGATACGACAGCAGAGTGACGACAGAGAGACTACAGACAGTCTGAAAAGCAAACAAACCTGTTGCTATCCTGTGGAAGATGACGGGGATCTGGTCTCTGGTGACTAGAACTTCATCCTCGTATTCAGAGTTTGACACGTATGTATTGTCTGGATTGGGAAAAGAAGAAAGAAGACACTTAATTTGGAGGCTAACTAAGATACGTGCTCATAACTCATATCGTTCAAGTCGGGAAGTTGAGTCAAATACATTTAAACTCAGTTTTTCACAATTCCTGACATTTAATCCTAGCAAATTTGTCTTGGGTCAGTTAGGATCACCACTTCATTTTAAGAATGTGAAATGTCAGAATAATAGTAGAGAGAATGATTTATTTCAGCTTTTATTTCTTTCATCACATTCCTAGTGGGTCAGAAGTTTACATACTCAATTAGTATTTGGTAGCATTGCCTTTAAATTGTTTAACTTGGGTCAAACGTTTCCGGTAGCATTCCACTAGCTTCCCACAATAAGTTGCGTGAATTTTGGCCCATTCCTCCTGACAGAGCTGGTGTAACTGAGTCAGGTTTGTAGGCCTCCTTGCTTGCACACGCTTTTTCAGTTCTGCCCACACATTTTCTAAAGGATTGCGGTAAGGGCTTTGTGATGGCCACTCCAATACCTTGACTTTGTTGTCCTTAAGCCATTTTGCCACAACTTTGGAAGGATGCTTGGAGTCATTGTCCATTTGGAAGACCCATTTGCGACCAAGCTTTAACTTCCTGACCGATGTCTTGAGATTGTTGCTTCAATATATCCACAATTTTACTGCCTCATGAAGCCATCAATTTTGTGAAATGCACCAGTCCCTCCTGCAGCAAAGCACCCCCACAACATGATGCTGCCACCCCCATGCTTCACGGTTGGGATGGTGTTCTTTTGCTTGCAAGAATCCCCCTTTTTCCTACAAATACAACAATGGCCATTATGGTGAAACAGTTCTATTTTTGTTTCATCACATCAGGGGACATTGTCCCCATGTGCAGGTGCAAACCGTAGTCTGTCTTTTTTTTATGGCGGTTTAGGAGTAGTGGCTTCTTCCTTGCCGAGCGGCCTTTCACGTTATGTCGATATAGGACTCGTTTTACTGTGGATATAGATACTTTTGTACCTGTTTCCTCCAGCATCTTCACATGGTCCTTTGCTGTTGTTCTGGAATTGATTTGCACTTTTCCGCACCAAAGTACATTAATCTCTAGGAGACAGAACGCGTCTCCTTCCTGAGCGGTATGACGGCTGCGTGGTCCCATGGTGTTTATACTTGTGTACTATTGCTTGTACAGATGAACGTGGTACCTTCGGGTGTTTGGAAAATGCTCCCAAGGATGAACCGGACTTGTGGAGGTCTACAATTGTTTTTCTGAGGTCTTGGCTGATTTCTTTTGATTTTCTCATGATGTCAAGCAAAGAGGCACTGAGTTTGAAGGTAGGCCTTGAAATGCATCTACAGGTACACCTCCAATTGACTCAAATTATGTCAATTAGCCTATCAGAAGCTTCTAAAGCCATGACATCATTTTCTGGAATTTTCCAAGCTGTTTAAAGGCACAGTCAACTTAGTGTATGTGAACTTCTGACCCACTGGAATTGTGATACAGTGAATTAATCTGTCTGTAAACAACTGTTGGAAAAATGACTTGTGTCATGCACGAAGTAGATATCCTAACAGACTTTCCAAAACTATAGTTTGATAACAAGACATTTGTGGAGTGGTTGAAAAATTAGCTTTATTGACTCCAACCTAAGTGTATGTAGTAAACTTCCGACTTCAACTGTATCACGTTGAACTAGATAAGTGCTCATAACCCGTATATCACAGTCAACTAGATAAGTACTCGTAACCTATATATCACAGTCAACTAGATAAGTACTCGTAACCCATATATCACAGTCAACTAGATAAGTACTCGTAACCCATATATCACAGTCAACTAGATAAGTACTCGTAACCCATATATCACAGTCAACTAGATAAGTGCTCGTAACCCATATATCACAGTCAACTAGATAAGTGCTCATAACCCGTATATCACAGTCAACTAGATAAGTACTCGTAACCCGTATATCACAGTCAACTAGATAAGTACTCGTAACCCGTATATCACAGTCAACTAGATAAGTACTCGTAACCCATATATCACAGTCAACTAGATAAGTACTCGGAACCCATATATCACAGTCAACTAGATAAGTACTCATAACCCATATATCACAGTCAACTAGATAAGTGCTCGTAACCCATATATCACAGTCAACTAGATAAGTGCTCATAACCCGTATATCACAGTCAACTAGATAAGTACTCGTAACCCGTATATCACAGTCAACTAGATAAGTACTCGTAACCCATATATCACAGTCAACTAGATAAGTACTCGTAACCCGTATATCACAGTCAACTAGATAAGTACTCGGAACCCGTATATCACAGTCAACTAGATAAGTACTCATAACCCAATTAATCACAGTCAACTAGATAAGTACTCATAACCCATATACAGTGGGGCAAAAAAGTATTTAGTCAGCCACCAATTGTGCAAGTTCTCCCACTTAAAAAGATGAGAGAGGCCTGTAATTTTCATCATAGGTACACTTCAACTATGACAGACAAAATGAGGGGAAAAAAAATCCAGAAAATCACATTGTAGAATTTTTAATGAATTTATTTGCAAATTATGGTGGAAAATAAGTATTTAATTTAACCTTTATTTAACTAGGCAAGTCAGTTAACCTCAAATTCTTATTTACATTGACGGCCTACCACGGTCAAACCCCGATGACGCTGGGCCAATTGTGCGCCACCCTATGGGACTCCCAATCACGTCCGAATGCGATACAGCCTGGATTCAAACCAGGGACTGTAGTGATGCCTCTTGCACTGAGATGCAGTGCCTTAGTAGCTGTGCCACTCGGGAGTTTTCATCAAGGACCTCTAACATACTTTGCTCTGTTCATCTTTCCCTCGATCCTGACTAGTCTCCCAGACCCTGCCATTGAAAAACATCCCCACAGAATGATGCTGCCACCACCATGCTTCACCATAGGGATTGTGCCAAGTTTCTTCCAGATGTGACGCTTGGCATTCAGGCCAAATAATTCAATCTTGGTTTAATCAGACCAGAGAATCTTGTTGTTGATGGTCAGAGTCCTTTAGGTGACATGAGATGTCATGTGTCTTTTGTGGCTTCCGTCTAGCCACTCTACCATAGAGGCCTGATTGGTGGAGTGCTGCAGAGATGGTTGTCCTTGTGGAAGGTTCTCCAATCTCCACAGAGTAAGTCTGGAGCTCTGTCAGAGTGACCATACGTTCTTGATCAACTCCCTGACCAAGGCCCTTCTCCCCTGATTCCTCAGTTTGGCCGAGCGGACAGCTCTAGAAAGTCTTGGTGGTTCCAAACTCCTTCCATTTAAGAATGATGGAGGCCACTGTGTTCTTGAAGACCTTCAATGCTGCAGACATTTGTTGGTACCCTTGCCGAGAACTGTGCCTCGACACAATCCTGTCTCGAAGCTCTACGGCTTGGTTTTTGCTCTGACATGCACTGTCAACTGTGGGACCTAATATAGACAGGTGTGTGCCATTCCAAATCATGTCCAATCAATTTAATATACCACAGGTTGTTGTGGAAACATCTCAAGGATGATCAATGGAAACGGGATGCACCTGAGATCAGTTTCAAGTGTCATATCAAAGGATCTGAATACTTATGTAAATAAGGTATGCATTTGTTTTTTTTTTTATATATAAATGTGCAAAACATTTCTAAAAACCTTTTTGTTTTGTCATCAAGGGGTATTGTGATGTCATCATTGGGTATTGTGATGTCATCATTGGGTATTGTGTGTAGAGTGCTAGGTATTTTTATTTATTTAATCCATTTTAGAATAAGGCTAACGTAACAAAATGTGGAAAAAGTCAAGGAGTCTGAATACTTTCCGAATGCACTGTAATTTAAAAAACAAGTCGCTAGGTGTAGGCATGTCAATAAGTAAATATGTAAACTGGGATAAGACTAAAGAGTTAATCAGGGTAAACTGGGATATGACTAAAGAGTTTATCATGGTGATTTTTCCACAAATAGACCGGTATTATCCTTTCCATGATAAGCAACGGCTTATCTATTTTTGCTATACTTTCTATTCAAATGTATTATAGTGAGATCATTTCATTCATTTCTTTCTTTCGGGATATGAATACCAAGTATGTCCACTTCACCAACAGACCGTTTTATTGGTAAACTACACAGTAATGTCAAGTTTTATATTTTTAATGAACTAACACATAATACAGTACACTTCATCATAATTTGGTTGTAATCCAAAAATAACAATATTTATTCACCGGTATTTATATTATTTTGTCATAATGCTGAAAATAATTCTCGTCGACAGCTGTCCATTCGCGGGATTAAAACGACATCCAACTGTCACTAGTTCCATTATTATGTTTTGTATCTTCTATCCAATCAGGAATGCTGGACTAAAGAAGCACACTGCATATTCTTTCAAACTAAAAGTTTTTATGCTCCTTTAAACATTGTCTAGGCTTGCACAAGTATCCACCCCCCTTGGCATTTTTGTAAAACGGAAAAGTGGTGCCAACTACTTTCAGAAGTCACATAATTAGTTAAATAAAGTCCACCTGTGTGCAATCTAAGTGTCACATGATCTGTCACATGATCTCAGTATATATACACCTGTTCCGAAAGGCCACAGAGTCTGCAACACCACTAAGCAAGCGGCATCATGAAGACCAAGGAGCTCTCCAAACAGGTTAGGGACAAAGTTGTGGAGAAGTACAGATCAGGGTTGGGTTCTAAAAAATATATTTGAAGCTTTGAACATCCCACGGAGCACCATTAAATCCATCTTAAAAAATGACAAGAATATGGCATCACAACAAACCTGCCAAGAGAGGGCCGCCCACCAAAACTCACAGACCAGGCAAGGAGGGCATTAATCAGAGAGGCAATAAAGAGACCAAAGACAACCCTGAAGGAGCTGAAAAGCTCCACCACGGAGATTGGATTCTCTGTCCATAGGACCACTTTAAGCTGTACACTCCACAGAGCTGGGCTTTACGGAAGAGTGGCCAGAAAATAGCCATAGCTTAAAGAAAAAAATTAGCAAACACGTTTGGTGTTCACCAAAAGGCATGTGGGAGACTCGCCAAACATGGAGGGAGGTACTCTGGTTAGATGAGACTAAAATTTAGCTTTTTGGCCATCAAGGAAAACGTTATGTCTGGCACAAACCCAACACCTCTCATCACCCTCAGAATCATGCTGTGGGGATGTTTTTCGTCGGCAGGGACTGGGAAACTGGTCAGATTTGAAGGAATGATGCATGTCGCTAAATACAGGGAAATACTTGAGGGAAACCTGTTTCAGTATTCCAGAGATTTGAGACTGGGACGGAGGTTCACCTTCCAGCAGGAAAATGACCCTAAGGATACTGCTAAAGCAACACTCTGTGGTTTAAGGGGAAACATTTAAATGTGTTGGAATGGCCTGGTTAAAGTCCAGACCTCAATCCAATTGAGAATCTGTGGTATGACTTAAAGATTGCTGTACACCAGCGGAACTCATCCAACTTGAAGGTGCTGGAGCAGTTTTGCCTTGAAGAATGGGCACAAATCCCAGTGGCTAGATGTTCCAAGCTTATAGAGACATACCCCAAGAGACTTGCAGCTGTAATTGCTGTCTGGTGCAGAGATCAACAAGGCCTATGGTGTCATCACTACCGTATTTTGCCACCTTGTCCTGGATGAGGGCGAGGTTCTTGGCAGTCTGGCGAAGTACACTTTCAAGCAAGTCTTTGGGATGGAGATGCAGTATGGCAGTCGTGCCAAACATCTCATCAACCACCTGGTGGAAGGGACTTTGTGGATCTGAGGCTCTTTCCCCTGTTGCCTCCATCATCCTCCAAATCCCACCAACAACAGTCGCCTCAGAGAGCAACTAGTCCATGTTTGGGAACACACACACCAAAGCACGCAACAGGCTGACCAATACAAGGGTTGAAAGATTGGTGGCCATCCGGGCAAATTTGAGGCTTTTTGAGCCAAGGTTGGAAACCGACAGTGAAGATGAGGCCCCAGAGTCTAATGTTCAAGAGCTGGACCTTGAGGAGGTCCAGGGAGAAGACATGGAAGCCTGAGAGAAAGACAACCAAAGCTTTATTTTCTATACTATCATTTTACAGAAGTTGAAAACGCTTTTGGGAGATGCGATGGATCGTTGGGGATCCTTCAATATTCCCTTTTGTTGTACAGTGAAATCATCCCATGTGAAAGGTCAACTCATTTAATTAAAATTCAATTCGTAACTAAATTGTTTTTTAAATTTCTAATGGAAGGATTTACTCAATTGCAATTATGTGTAGTTATGATATGATGTAAAACGTTTGTTTCTGTCTCCATATGATATGGTAAACATATCCAATGCAAAAAAAACAACTTGGGTCAAACGTTTCCGGTAGCATTCCACTAGCTTCCCACAATAAGTTGCGTGAATTTTGGCCCATTCCTCCTGACAGAGCTGGTGTAACTGAGTCAGGTTTGTAGGCCTCCTTGCTTGCACACGCTTTTTCAGTTCTGCCCACACATTTTCTAAAGGATTGCGGTAAGGGCTTTGTGATGGCCACTCCAATACCTTGACTTTGTTGTCCTTAAGCCATTTTGCCACAACTTTGGAAGGATGCTTGGAGTCATTGTCCATTTGGAAGACCCATTTGCGACCAAGCTTTAACTTCCTGACCGATGTCTTGAGATTGTTGCTTCAATATATCCACAATTTTACTGCCTCATGAAGCCATCAATTTTGTGAAATGCACCAGTCCCTCCTGCAGCAAAGCACCCCCACAACATGATGCTGCCACCCCCATGCTTCACGGTTGGGATGGTGTTCTTTTGCTTGCAAGAATCCCCCTTTTTCCTACAAATACAACAATGGCCATTATGGTGAAACAGTTCTATTTTTGTTTCATCACATCAGGGGACATTGTCCCCATGTGCAGGTGCAAACCGTAGTCTGTCTTTTTTTTATGGCGGTTTAGGAGTAGTGGCTTCTTCCTTGCCGAGCGGCCTTTCACGTTATGTCGATATAGGACTCGTTTTACTGTGGATATAGATACTTTTGTACCTGTTTCCTCCAGCATCTTCACATGGTCCTTTGCTGTTGTTCTGGAATTGATTTGCACTTTTCCGCACCAAAGTACATTAATCTCTAGGAGACAGAACGCGTCTCCTTCCTGAGCGGTATGACGGCTGCGTGGTCCCATGGTGTTTATACTTGTGTACTATTGCTTGTACAGATGAACGTGGTACCTTCGGGTGTTTGGAAAATGCTCCCAAGGATGAACCGGACTTGTGGAGGTCTACAATTGTTTTTCTGAGGTCTTGGCTGATTTCTTTTGATTTTCTCATGATGTCAAGCAAAGAGGCACTGAGTTTGAAGGTAGGCCTTGAAATGCATCTACAGGTACACCTCCAATTGACTCAAATTATGTCAATTAGCCTATCAGAAGCTTCTAAAGCCATGACATCATTTTCTGGAATTTTCCAAGCTGTTTAAAGGCACAGTCAACTTAGTGTATGTGAACTTCTGACCCACTGGAATTGTGATACAGTGAATTAATCTGTCTGTAAACAACTGTTGGAAAAATGACTTGTGTCATGCACGAAGTAGATATCCTAACAGACTTTCCAAAACTATAGTTTGATAACAAGACATTTGTGGAGTGGTTGAAAAATTAGCTTTATTGACTCCAACCTAAGTGTATGTAGTAAACTTCCGACTTCAACTGTATCACGTTGAACTAGATAAGTGCTCATAACCCG
>NW_027260011.1:0-18682 GCF_045791955.1 Oncorhynchus clarkii lewisi
GTGTGTGTGTGTGTGTGTGTGTGTGTGTGTGTGTGTGTGTGTGTGTGTGTGTGTGTGTGTGTGTGTGTGTGTGTGTGTGTGTGTGTGTGCATGCTTATGAGCATCTGTGTGTGTCTGTGTGTCTTTGTGTGTCTGTGTGTGCTCATGCTTCTGTGTGTGTATACGGATGATGTTTGAGATCCACCGTGTCAATTATTCAGTCTTTGAAGGCAAGAACATAGTTGTTCCTTTCACCTGGCATTACCCCTCTCTACTGCTTTATCCAGAAGAACAGAAGAGCCATTGAAGAGATTATAAAATACGTTTGTTTCTTTTCACACAGTGATGTATGCACTAGCTCCCTGAGCATGACATGACATTAGAGTTTCCATAGGCTGGACCGACAGATTACAACGGCAAGGACTGAGATAGCAATCGGCCATTCTTTAGATACAATGGAGTGGTGGCTGAGAGTAGAGAGAGAGAGAGTAGAGAGAGAGAGAGTAGAGAGAGAGAGAGAGAGAGAGAGAGAGAGAGAGAGAGAGAGAGAGAGAGAGAGAGAGAGAGAGAGAGAGAGAGAGAGAGAGAGAGAGAGAGAGAGAGAGAGAGAGAGAGAGAGAGAGAGAGAGAGAGAGAGAGAGAGAGAGAGAGAGAGAGAGAGAGAGAGAGAGAGAGAGAGAGAGAGAGAGAGAGAGAGAGAGAGAGAGAGAGAGAGAGAGAGAGAGAGAGAGAGAGAGAGAGAGAGAGAGAGAGAGAGAAAGGGAGACACACGTACACACACACACACACACCTCTCCTGTTATGATTGTGACACTTCAATCCTATTGTTTATGAGCTTACTGACACACAGGCCCCAATACAAATGTAATGAACAGGCCAGGGAGTCCATCAGCGCCTCTCTCATGACCCTTTCTTGAAATGGTGACAAGCGATTGGCCTGGACTTTTGAGCTCCTGGGGCTCAGGTTCAGTGCTGACCCCAGGGGAGGTGAGGGTGGGGATGGGGTTTGTACGGGTCACGGCTGCCGCTGGCCTGGACCTCTTGATCTACTGGTCAGTCTGGAGGTGACAGCTCATTAACAAGACAATCTGACTGACCGCTCTGTGTGTGACCGTTCCCTGCCGTCCCGCCCCCTGCTTCTTCCATCCTCTCCATTCGTTCCCTGCCGTCCCTCCCCATCTGCTGTGATACCTCATGTATTGGAGGAAGCACAAGGTAAAAGACAGGCGGAGAGAGAGCAGCTCCTCTTTATGCAAAGTGGAAATGAAGCAGCTCCTGGATGATATGTCCTGTGGAAATGAGCGAGGGAGAAAGAGAGGGAGGGACAGATAAAGGGTTAGAGAGGGGGAGATATAATGGGAGAGAAAGAGAGAGAGAGGTTGTAATAGCTAGAGAAAGGAGCGAGAGAGAGGGAGAGGTTGTAATAGCTAGAGAAAGATGAGAGAGGTTGAGATAGAGAAAGGAGAGAGAGGTTGAGATAGAGGTTCTGATGAAGAGAGAGATGTTGAGATAGAGGTTCTGATGAAGAGAGAGATGTTGAGATGGAGAAAGAGAGGTTGAGATAAAGGAGAGACAGAGGAGAAAGAGAGACTGAACTACGTAGAGAGAAATACATTCTAGATAGAAAGAGAGGCTGAACTACATAGAGAGAGAGAGAGAAATTCTAGATAGAAAGAGAGAGAGAGAGAGGCTGAACAACGTAGAGAGAGTAATTATAGATAGGGATAGAGAGAGAGAGAGAGAGAGAGCGAGAGAGAGAGAGAGCGAGAGAGAGAGAGAGGCTGAACTACATAGAGAGGGAAATTAAAGATAGAAAGAGAGAGAGAGGGTGAACTACGTAGAGAGGGAAATTATAGATAGAAAGAGAGAGAGAGGGTGAACTACGTAGAGAGGAAAATTATAGATAGAAAGAGAGAGGCTGAACTATGTAGAGAGAGAGAAATTATAGATAGAAAGAGAGAGAGAGGGTGAACTACGTAGAGAGGGAAATTATAGATAGAAAGAGAGAGAGAGGCTGAACTATGTAGAGAGAAAAATTATAGATAGAAAGAGAGAGAGAGGCAGAACTACGTAGAGAGAGAGAAATTATAGATGATAGAGAGAGAGAGAGAGGCTGAACTACACAGACAGAGAGAAATTACAGATAGAGAGAGAGAGGCTGAACTACGTATAGAGAGAAATTATAGATAGGTAGAGAGAGAGGCTGAACTACAAAGAGAGAGAAATTATAGATAGATAAAGAGGCTGAACTACGTAGAGAGAGAGAAATTATAGATAGAAAGAGAGAGAGAGGCAGAACTACGTAGAGAGAGAGAAATTATAGATGAGAGAGAGAGCGAGAGAGAGAGAGAGAGAGAGAGAGAGAGAGAGAGTTTGAGTTTTAAATACTCTTTATTGGGTCTGGGGGCCCACCACACAATAAATACTCATACAAAACCACAGTTACACATCAATTAAAAACACAACTCCAATTCCTCCTCCACAGTAACAAAACACAACAGCCTCTGAATACCCCATATACTCAAAAACAGATCAATATTGTTGACAAGTTTATAATAAGCAAACTCAACCCTTAGTCTCGCTGCCAACATTCCCTCCAGCATTCCCACCACATCCACAGACCCCTGTCCCCGAATGCTGTTCTTTCGGGTCTTCCATATCGCTAATTTTGCTGCCCCTAACACAAAATTAAGCAACACAACTACACCCTTTTGACTGAACCTGTACTTTGGCCCAAATATATACAGTTGGGAAGAGAAAACCTCTCCCAACGTTGAGAACCAATCAGTGATCAGATCAATCATCCCAACCAACCTGGGACACAGTAAAAACAGATGTGCCAGAGATTCATCTTCAGCACAGAATGGACACCCCTCCCCAACAGTAGGGTCCAGGTGTACCAGATGCATGTTGGTGGCTATAGCTCCATGTATTATCCTCCATTGGAGGTCAGCTGTCCTCTTATCAATAGGCAGTTTATACAATGATCGCCAACAGCCTTTTGGAGAAGCACCTGGACCAAGCACATCCGCCCACCTCGTCGATTTTACCCCTTCCAGGGAAGAGGCATGGGACACCTTCACACATGTTCTGTACATAGCCTTCTTTCCCACCTCGTTGAACTCCCCCAGCTCCGGGGTATCGAAGGAAAGCAGCATCCCCGCGTCCTCCTCAAATGCCCCCATCGCAGCACTAACAATCAGTGCAGGGAACACATAATCCAGACCCTCCTTCCACCGATCAGAATTGGAAATGTCAGTCACATACTGCAGATGAAGCACTGGCAAGGAGTCGCAGACCTCATCGACGACCTTCCTCAGTAGGCGAGATGATCGGATCCCCGCTCTTTCTCTCAGCTCCTCCAATCTGCTCCTGCTCCGCATCAGATGACCCAGCTTGGTACACCCCACGCCTAATAGGCATGAACGTAGGCTAGCTGAAACCAGAACACGGGACTGGATGGCAGTGTTATGAAAAAGAGGCTCTTCAAAAAGCCACATCCCTGGTGGCGTGCCGGTCTTACGGGACTTGACAAAGACTCTCCAAGCCTGCATAACAGACTCATAAAATGGAGTCAGGCCAGTCAAATCACCCCCCTCCAGCTTTAAGAGGAAAATATGTTTGTCTAAGCCCAAACAGCCCGCTCTCCTCATCAATATGTAGGCTGTTTCGACCCAGCTAGAACAGTCTCTGTACAACAATCTCTGAACTGCTTGGAGCCGGAAAGCCGTGATCCTAGAGGAAATGTCCACCAGGCCTTGCCCACCCTCGTGCAGTGGCAGATACAGGGCTGCAGCTTTGATCCAGTGTTGTCCAGACCAGAAGAAATTGACAAGGGTCCTCTGAAGCTCTTGTATCAGACCCTTTGGTGGCTGTAAAATCATTAGTCTGTGCCACAGGGTAGAAGCAGCAAGATTATTAGCTACCAGGACCCGTCCCCTATAGGACAGCTGGGGCAACACCCATTTCCACCTTGACAGTCTGGCACACACTTTCTCCACTACACCCTCCCAGTTCTTTTTCTGAAAGACATCGGAGCCTAGAAAAACTCCCAAAGTCTTCATTCCATCTCTGCCCCACTGAAGCCCCCCTGGTAACCGTGGAGCGGACCCCATCTGAAGCTGACCTGCCCACAGCGCTTCACTCTTTCCCCAATTGACTCTAGCTGAGGAGGCCCCCTCATACACCTTTAAAGTGTTTGAGAGAACCTTAACATCCTCACCCCCTGTAATAAAAACGATCACGTCATCTGCATACGCAGACAGTGCTATCGTGGGACCCTTCATTACACCTGGCACAGAGAAACCAGTAAGCTTCGCTCTTAAAAAACAAAGCATTGGTTCAATCGCCAGACTATATAACTGCCCTGAAATTGGGCATCCCTGCCTGATGCCCCTTTCGACAGGGATGGGGCAACTCAAACCACCACCAACCTTCACCATACACGAGGCTCCAGCATACAGTAAATTCACCCAAGACAGAAAAACATCCCCAAACCCAAAGGCTTTCATTGTTTTAAACAAGTACTGGTGGTCCACACGATCAAAAGCCTTCTCCTGATCCAACGAAAGTAAACCCACATTTACAGCAGACAGTTTACAAATGTCTAAAACATCTCTTATCAGAAACAAGTTGTCAACAATAGAGCGATCAGGTACACAGTAGGACTGGTCCTTGTGGATCAACAATCCCAGATAGTCTTTCAACCTGTTTGAGAGACATTTAGAAACAATTTTGTATTCTGCGCACAGCAAGGCAACAGGTCTCCAATTTTTTATGAGAGCCAAATCCCCCTTTTTTGGCAACAGTGAAAGCACCGCACGTTGACAGGATACAGGAAGAGAACCCTCATGAAAAGATTCACACACCACTTCATAAAAATCCTCCCCAATAGACCCCCAAAAGTGCTTGTAAAACTCAGATGGTAAACCATCGATGCCAGGGGCTCGGCCTGTTGAGAGCTGCATAACTGCTGTGGACAGCTCTTGCAGTGTAATATCAGCGTCCAATGCGACTCTCTGCTCAGGTCCCAATTGAGGAAGACCGTGTAACAACTGTTCAGTACATAAAGAGTCACAATCCTCCGCCTTATAAAGGGATGAGTAAAAATCCACGGCATGTTGACGCATTTCAATATCATTCGTGGTCACCTTCCCATCAGGGAGACGAAGGCAGACCATCTGTTTGCGTTGAAATTTCGACTGTCCTAGGTTGAAAAAAAAAGCGCTAGGAGCATCCATATCCTTGAGGGAAGCGAAACGAGACCTAATCAAGGCACCCTTCACTCTTTCATGCAGAAACGACCTCAGTTCATGTCTCTTGTCCTGTAAGTTCATGACTAGTCCAGGGTCGTTCTGAGTGAGCAGCTTCAATTCAGTAGATTTGATGTCCTGTTCAAGGGCCTTGATAGTCTCTTTAACCTCAATTTGAGACAGAGCAGTATACTGTTGACAAAAAACTCGTATTTGGGCCTTCCCAACCTCCCACCATTGTCTCAAGGACTCAAAATTCCCTTTTATACCCCTCCATTTTTCCCAAAACAACAAAAACCTGTCACAAAACATGACATCATGTAACAATTTAACATTAAAATACCAGTAAGGCGATGACCGTCGTGGACAGGACAAGTGAATATCAACAGTAACAATATGATGATCAGAGAAACCCACAGGAGTAATGGCACACTTTCCAACCCTACTACAGTAGTGATCAGATACATACAACCTGTCTAACCTTGCTGCACTGACACGACCTTCATTCATTTTTAGCCATGTGTACTGCCTAACTTTTGCATTCCTTACTCTCCACACATCAGAAAGCTCAAACTCAGTTAATAGGCCAGACAGGCAAGTGGCTGACCGCAGGTGAGGTTCTTCAGCGGTGCGATCAACAGTAAAATCCACTGTACAGTTCCAGTCACCCCCTAAAACCATACACCCCTCTTGGTCACACTGTCTTAAGGTTTCCTTTATTTGATCAAATACAGCAATACGCTCTGTACCCTCATTCGGAGCATAAACATTCAAAAAAACAAACAGAAACCCCATAACATCCACCTTGACCAATACAACCCGACCCTTGACAATCTCTGTTGTAGATACCACAGTCACCCCTAAGCCTAAGGAAAACAAGATGGCCACCCCAGCACTGAAATTAGTACCATGACTGAGTACATGCTGCCCCTCCCACCACATACCCCAGTCAACCTCATTTTCCTCATCACTATGTGTCTCCTGTAGGAAAACTACATTAAGCCTTTTCTGTTTTATTACTTCTAGTACCCAAGCCCTCTTATTCCTGTCCCTTCCCCCATTAATATTGAGAGAACCTACCCTTAGTACCTCCATATAGAAAAGAGAAAAGAAAAGCAGAAGAAACCACAGAGAAACCAACGAGAAAAAAGACACCCTATGAAGCATGATCATCATCATTATTTTTCTTTCTTCTCTTAACCTGAACACGTTTCCCACCACCTTTTGCTGCTGCAACAGCAGTAATAAATTTCCTCAAGCGAAACCGCTTCTTCTCACTCAATTGGTCTAACCCCACCGTCTTCTGTAACATCACAGCTGACCTCACAAACTTATCAACATCAAAATAATCTGCCAATTTGACAGATTTCCCAAAAGTCTGATCCAGAAACTCATTTACCTCCTCTAGATCATAAACTGAGTCCTCACCAGCAGCTGTCATATCTAAAGAGATATCCATATCATTCTCCTGATCTTCAGCTGAGACCACAGACAACTGACTCCCCTCTACCACATCCCTTTCAACACTCCCCACTTGCACCTCATCACTCGTACCAGGCATCTCCTCCACTACCTGGGAGACTAGCCCCACCTGAACATCACTACTCATAGTAGTCATCTTCTCCACTAACTGGGAGCCTAGCTCCACATGAACCCCAGCACTCGTAGTGGGCATCTCCTCTACTGCCTTGGAGCTTAGCTCCACATGAAAACCCTCATGTACCTCATTACTCGTAGTGGGCATCTCTTCCACTACCTGGGAGCCTAGCTCTACATGAACCCCAGCACTCGTAGTGGGCATCTCCTCCACTACCTGGGAGCCTAGCTCCACATGAAACCCCTCCTGAACCTCATTACTCGTAGTGGGCATCTCCTCCACTACCTGGGAGCCTAGCTCCACATGAAACCCCTCCTGTACCCCGTTACTCACAATGGGCATATCCTCCACTACCTGGGAGCCTAGCTCCACATTAACCCCCTCCTTTACCCCAGCACTCATACTGGGCACCTGCTCACCAGTCTGAGGAACTGGCTCTTCAGATACATCCTTACCTTCTACAACAATACTTTTCTGTAGCATAACATTTCCCTCTAATACAAGTTGCAACCCCGTGCCCTCAACGGGGATAACTTGTTCCTCAGCACCAGGTGCTTGTGGCTGCTCTGCCGCTGTCGGCCCACCTCTCCCTACATCAGTGGGCCCAGGCGTTATGAGGACCACCTGCGCCCCTCCCTCGGCCTTCTCCCTTTTCGGGCAAGCATGTCGCTTATGACCAACATCCCCACACTCAAAACACCGTTGACTACCCGTACTAGCATAAGCCATATACAATCTATTGTCATACTTGACTTTAAACGATAACTCTAAAGTCTGCTCCGGTGAGTCCAAAAACATAAACACCTGTCGCCGAAATGACATTACCTGTTTCAACGCCGGGTGTTTGCAACCCAACGGAACAACCTTAATTGAACTGGCGAACTTCCCAAAGCGCAATAACTCGCGCTCCAACAGCTCATTTGGAATAAACGGTGGTACATTTGAAATCGTTACCCTTGTTGACGGAGAAAAAAGCGGCGTAACTTGAATAAACATTCCTTTAAGAATTACACCATGCTCAACCATCCGATCAACCAGACATTCTTCTTTAAGAAATACCACCACAGCTTTATTCATCCGGGATGCATAAGCAATATTCTCATAGCCTACCTTCTCTCCTACGGCGACCAGAAACTCCTCCACCGTGACAGTAGCTTCAGTAACACACCTAAAGCCGTGCCGAAGTGACAGGGACGGCATCCCCATTCGGGCTGCCATCCCCGCCAAAATCAGGGTAATTTCGATACGAAAAACAAAAAACTTAATTCTACCACAACAAAAAAAGTAAAAATAATAACCTTAATCATGCACAGAAGAAAACCAAGAAATAGCAAACCGAAAGAAAGTTGTGAATATCTAACTCTCCACAACACACGCACTCCTTCACTCAAACAATTCCCAGCATGCACCAATCACTCCCAGCATGCAGAGAGAGAGAGAGAGAGAGAGAGAGAGAGGCTGAACTATGTAGAGAGAGAGAAATTATAGATAGAAAGAGAGAGAGAGGCTGAACTATGTAGAGAGAGAAATTATAGATGAGAGAGAGAGAGCAAGAGAGAGAGAGAGAGAGAGAAAGAGAGAGAGAGAGAGGCAGAACTACGTAGAGAGAGAGAAATTATAGAAGATAGAGAGAGAGAGAGAGAGAGAGAGAGGCTGAACTACACAGAGAGAGAGAGAAATTACAGATAGAGAGAGATATGCGTCAACAGTAACCTTAGGAAAATCCCCTGCATTATCATTAACAGCAGACTCGTACATATCCTCAACGAAAACAATGTACTGAGCAAATGTCAAATTGGCTTTTTACCAAATTACCGTACAACAGACCATGTATTCACCCTGCACACCCTAATTGACAACCAAACAAACCAAAACAAAGGCAAAGTCTTCTCATGCTTTGTTGATTTCAAAAAAGCCTTCGACTCAATTAGGCATGAGGGTCTGCTATACTAATTGATGGAAAGTGGTGTTGGGGGTAAAACATACGACATTATAAAATCCATGTACACAAACAACAAGTGTGCGGTTAAAATTGGCAGAAAACACACACATTTCTTCACACAGGGTCGTGGGGTGAGACAGGGATGCAGCTTAAGCCCCACCCTCTTCAACATATATTTCAACAAATTGGCGCGGGCACTAGAAAAGTCTGCAGTACCCGGCCTCACCCTGCTAGAATCTGAAGTCAAATGTCTACTGTTTGCTGATGATCTGGTGCTTCTGTCACCAACCAAGGAGGGCCTACTGCAGCACCTAGATCTTCTGCACAGATTCTGTCAGACCTGGGCCAGACATGGTGTTCCAAAAAAGGTCTAGTCGCCAGGACCACAAATACAAATTACATCTAGACACTGTTGCCCTAGAGCACACAAAAAACTATACATACCTTGGCCAGCACCACAGGTAACTTCCACAAAGCTGTGAACGATCTGAGAGATAATGCAAGAAGAGCATTCTATGCCATCAAAAGGAACATACATTTCAACATACCAATTAGGATCTGGCTAAAAATACTTGAATCAGTCATAGAGCCCATTGCCCTTTACGGTTGTGAGGTCTGGGGTCCGCTCACCAACCAAGACTTCACAAAATGGGACAAACACCAAATTGAGACTCTGCATACAGAATTCTGCAATAATATCCTCCGTGTACAACGTAAAACACCAAATAATGCATGCAGAGCAGAATTAGGCTGATACCCACTAATTATCAAAATCCAGAACAGAGGTGTAAAAATCTACAACCTACCTAAAAGGAAGCGATTCCCAAACCTTCCATAACATAGCCATCACCTACAGAGAGATGAACCTGGAGAAGAGTCCCCTAAGCAAGCTGGTCCTGGGGCTCTGTTCACAAACACAAACATACCCAACAGAGCCCCAGGACAGCAGCACAATTAGACCCAACCAAATCATGAGAAAACAAAAAGATAATTACTTGACACATTGGAAAGAATTAACAAAAAAACAGAGCAAACTAGAATGCTATTTGGCCCTAAACAGGGAGTACACAGTGGCAGAATACCTGTCCACTGTGACTGACCCAAATTTAAGGAACGTTTTGACTATGTACAGACTTAGTGAGCATAGCCTTGCTATTGAGAAAGGCCGCCGTAGACAGACCTGGCTCTCAAGAGAAGACAGGCTATGTGCACACTGCCCACAAAATGAGGTGGAAACTGAGCTGCACTTCCTAACCTCCTGTCCAATGTATGACCCTATTAGAGATACATATTTCCCTCAGATTACACAGATCCACAAAGAATTCGAAAACAAATCCAATTTTGATAAACTCCCATATCTACTGGGGGAAATTCCACAGTGTGCCATCACAGCAGCAAGATTTGTGACCTGTTGCCACAAGAAAAGGGCAACCAGTGAAGAACAAACACCATTGTAAATACAACCCATATTTATGCTTATTTATTTTCCCTTGTGTTCTTTAACCATTTGTACATTGTTACAACACTGTATATATATATATATATATATATATATATATATATATATATATATATATATATATATATATATATATATATATATATATATATATATATATATATATATATATATATATATATATATATATGTATAATATGTAATTTGTAATGTCTTTATTGTTTAGACATTTCTGTATGTGTAATGTTTACTGTTAATTTGATTGTTGATTTCACTTTTGTATATTATCTACCTCACTTGCTTTGGCAATGTTAACACGTTTCTTATGCCAATAAAGCCCCTTGAATTGAATTGAATTGAATTGAGAGAGAGGCTGAACTACGTATAGAGAGAGAAATTATAGATAGGTAGAGAGAGAGGCTGAACTACAAAGAGAGAGAAATTATAGATAGATAAAGAGGCTGAACTACGTAGAGAGAGAGAAATTATAGATAGAGAGTGAGAATGAACTACGTAGAGTGAGAAATTATAGATAGAGAGGCTGAATTACGTAGAGAGAGAAATTATAGATAGATAGAGAGGTTGAACTACATGGAGACATAGAAAGAGAGAGAGGCTGAACTACGTAGAGAGAGAGAGAAAGTATAGATAGATAGAGAGAGAGGCTGAACTACATAGAGAGAGAGAAATTAAAGATAGAGAGAGAGAGAGGTTGAGCTAGGTAGAGAGAGAGAGAGAGAGAGAGAGAGGCAGAACTACGTAGAGAGAGAGAGGTTGAACTACATAGAGACAGAGAAAGAGAGAGAGGCTGAACTACGGAGAGAGAGAAAGTATAGATAGATAGAGAGAGAGGCTGAACTACATAGAGAGAGAGAAATTAAAGATATATAGAGAGAGAGGCTGAGCTAGGTAGGGAGAGAGAGAGAGAGAGAGAGAGACATTATAGATAGATAGAGAGGCTGAACTATGTAGAGAGATAAATTATAGATAAGATGCTGAACTACGTAGAGATAGAGAAATTATAGATAGATAGAGAGAGAGGTTGAACTACATAGAGAGAGAGAGAGAAATTAAAGATAGATAGAGAGGTTGAGCTAGGTAGAGAGAGAGAGAGAGAGAGAGAGAGAGAGAGAGAGAGAGAGAGAGAGAGAGAGAGGCTGAACTACATAGAGAGAGAGAGAGAGAGAGAGAAAGGCTGAAATACATAGAGAGAGAGAGAAATTAGAGATAGATAGAGAGAAAGAGAGGCTGAACTACATAGAGAGAGAGATACATTATGAATAGATAGATAGAGGGAGAGGCTGAACTAGACAGAGGATGAACTACATAGAGAGAGATGTTATAGATAGATAGAGATAGAGCTAGGTAGAGGCTCTACCTTGCCACAAGAAAAGGGCAACCAGTGAAGAACAAACACCATTGTAAATACAACCCATATTTATGCTTATTTATTTTCCCTTGTGTTCTTTAACCATTTGTACATCGTTACCACACTGTATATATATATATATATATATATATATATATATATATATATATATATATATATGTATAATATGACATTTGTAATGTCTTTATTGTTTTGAAATTTGTGTAATGTTTACTGTTAATTTTTATTGTTTATTTCACTTTTGTATATTATCTACCTCACTTGCTTTGGCAATGTTAACACATGTTTCCCATGCCAATAAAGCCCCTTGAATTGAATTGAATTGAATTGATAGAGGTTGAGCTAGGTAGAGAGAGAGGGAGAGGCTGAACTACATAGAGAGAGATACATTATAAATAGAGAGAGATAGAGAGATTTGTACATTGTTAAAACACTGTATATATATAATATGACATTTGTAATGTCTTTATTGTTTTGAAACTTCTGTATGTGTAATGTTTACTGTTAATTTTTATTGTTTTTCACTTTATATATTTACTTTATATATTATCTACCTCACTTGCTTTGGCAATGTTAACACATGTTTCCCATGCCACTAAAGCCCTTGAATTGAATTGAATTGAGAGAGAGAGAGAGAGAGAGAGAGAGAGAGAGAGAGAGAGAGAGAGAGAGAGAGAGAGAGAGAGAGAGAGAGAGAGAGAGAGAGAGAGAGAGAGAGAGAGAGAGAGAGAGAGAGAGAGAGAGAGAGAGAGAGAGAGAGAGAGAGAGAGAGAGAGAGAGAGAGAGAGAGAGAGAGAGAGAGAGAGAGAGAGAGAGAGAGAGAGAGAGAGAGAGAGAGAGAGAGAGAGAGAGAGAGAGACTTTGGTCTTTCTTTATTGAAACATTCTCAATTCATTTAAAACTCACCCCCCCACTCCTAAAATAAAAAAATAAATAAAAAAATAAATAAAAAATATATCCTGTACTGCATTCATGTACCATACTCATCTTTCCATCTACCACATGATACAAAAACCCATACACAAAAAACCCTCTCCTACAACCGTATATCCAAAACATCTTCCCCAGCAATACAGACAGCCCCCCCAACACACCATATCTCCTCAAACATCTCCACACATTTGATCATTTTATAGAACTCAAACTCAACCCTAAGGCGCGCAGAGACCATCCCATTAAACAGTAGTAAAGGGTCTGTTATCCCCCCACCTTTAACCCTGTTCCTCCTTGTTAGCCAAATAGCTAACTTTGCCTGAGCAAACAGAAAATTCAACAAAACACATTTTTCTTTCTCCTTACTCGAATACCTGTATCCCATTATAAACATCCCAACAGCAAAAAACACCCCCAACCTGTCACACAGACATTCCAACAGAGACATTAATGGCATTAACCTGGTGCACACAGAAAACACATGAATTACAGTTTCTTTCATTTGACAGAAAGGACACCCCTGCCCAATTCCCGGATCAACCCGTGCCAACCAGCTGTTAGTGGCCAGGGCTCCATGAAGAACCCTCCACTGGAGGTCCCCTGACCTCTTTGGTACTGGGGGTTTGTAGAGCGCCCTCCATCTAAAACCCACCATACTCTCCGCCCCACATACCCCCTGCCACTGATGTGCCTTCACTCCTGTTAGGCTTCTAATGCTCCTAACCTTAACGCAGAGGTTGTAGAGGGCTTTACCTCCCACCCCCTCAAACTCCCCCAGGCTCGGAGTGTTAAAATCTAACAAGTCCTCCAGACCCCCTTGCCAGTCTCCAGTCTCTGCCATCACCTGCAGTGGCGGGAACATTGGTGGCCCCTCTCCCTTTGGCCTCTCAAACACCCCCCTTACCGGCTCAGACAGTGCCTCCTGGACCTCCTCCAGGAATCTCTCCAGCAGCCTAAGAGACGTTATTCCTGTTTGTTGCGCCAAGACCTCCGGGGTTTTCCACCCCTCCTCTCCCAGCAGTCTCAGGTCACCCAGCCTTTGTAAACCCCCTGCCATCAATTGCCTCTGCAGGGTGGCCGACTGAACCGATCTCAAAGGGATGGCTGGGTTGTGGAAGATAGGCTCCTCCCACACCCACTGCCCAGGCTCCACACCCCCTTCTCGTGTGGGCCTTAGCAGCTGCCAGGCCCTCAGCACCACAGAGTAAAACTCTGAGAGACCTGCTGTACTCAGCCTCTCCAGCTTCATGAGGAACAACTGCCGGTCCAACCCTAATCCGCCAGCTCTCCTCAGCAGCGCGCATGCTGGTTCCCTCCAGCCAACATCAGTGTGGTACAGCAGTCTCTGCACCGCCTTTAGTCGGAAAGCAGCCATCCTGCTCTCCAGCTCCACCAGGCCCTGTCCTCCTTCGTGGACGGTCATGTACAAAACTGCTGCCTTCAGCCAGTGATGTCCCGACCAAAAGAAGTCCACCAGCTTGCGTTGCAGGTCTGCAAGCAGACCGGCGGGGGGGTTGAGGACAGCCAGTTTATGCCACAAGGAAGATGCCACCAGGTTGTTGATTATCAGCACCCTCCCTCTATATGACACTTGGGACAGGAGCCACCTCCACCTGGCCAGTCTTGACACCACTGCCTGTGACAGCCCCTCCCAGTTCTTGCTGACCCACCTCTCCGAGCCCAGGTACACCCCCAACACTTTAAGCCCTTCACAACCCCACTGCAAACCCCCTGGAAGCAGTGGAGGAGCCCTATCCCCCCATGCCCCACATAACAGAGCTTTGCTCTTTCCCCAGTTTACCTTAGCTGATGAAGCTCCCTCGTACACCTTCAGACTAGTCTCTAGTTCCTGCATATCTTGCCCATCCCTGACCATCACAGAAACATCATCTGCATATGCTGAGACTGCTATTCCTGTCACCACATCCATGCCTGTCCAGCACACTCCCCGCAGTCTCCTGCGTAGCAGTCCTAAAAAAGGCTCAATGGCTAGTGTGTACAGCTGCCCAGATAGAGGGCATCCTTGTCTAATACCCCGTCTCACCCAGACTGGCCTACTGAGCCCCCCTCCCACCTTAACCATACATGACGCCCCAGCATACAACAGCTTCACACAGGTCACAAACCTCTTCCCAAACCCAAACACAGACATCACATTAAACAGATACTCATGATCCACTCTATCAAAAGCCTTCTCTTGATCTAAAGAGACCAGTCCAAAGTTCACATTAGAACCTCTCGACAAGTCCAACATGTCCCTAATCAAGAACAAGTTGTCCGTGATTGAGCGTCCCGGTACACAATATGTCTGGTCCTTGTGTATTATAGAGTCCAGATGGGACTTCAGTCTGTTAGAGAGGACCTTGGCAAAAATCTTGTAGTCCGCACAGAGTAATGCCACAGGCCTCCAGTTCTTAAGTTCACACAAGTCCCCTTTTTTGGGCAGGAGAGTCAGAGCCGCCCGACGGCAGCTCATCGGCAACTCTCCTACCCCGACGCATTCACGCAACACGCAAAATAAATCCTGTCCAATTGTTCCCCAGAATTTTTTGTAAAATTCCACTGGAAGTCCATCGACCCCAGGTGCACGACCGGGGGACATCTGGGTTACTGCCTCTGCCAGTTCATGTGACAACAGAGGAATGTCCATTTCATCCCTCTGTGCCCGAGAGAGCTTAGGGAGTCCTGCGAACAAGACCTGAGCACACATAGGATCACACATTTCTGCCCTATACAATTCAGTATAAAACTCCACAGTCCGCTCCCGCATCTCCCCCACCACAGAGGTCACCCGCCCATCAGACAGCCGTAGACAATGCATACCCTTGGCTTCACTGCTCTGTCTTTCCAAACCAAAGAAGAAGGAGCTGGGAGCATCCATCTCCTTGAGCATGGAGAACCTAGCTCTTACAAGTGCTCCCTTTGCTTTAACCTGGAAAAAACTGCCCAGGTCCCTACGTAATTCGGCTAAGTTAGCCTGGAGGCCTACATTGCCTTGCCCCACCATCTCTACCTCCATCTCACTAATACACCGCTCTAGTTCCCCCAATACTCTCCTAGCCTCTGAGGATGAGAGAGCAGTATACTGTTGACAGAAAAGCCTAATTTGCACTTTCCCCACATCCCACCATTGACTCAGAGACTCATACTCCTCTCTTCGCTGCCCCCATCTTTCCCAAAAAGTCTGGAAACCTGAGCAAAAAGTGGCATCTTGTAAGAGCTTTACATTGAACTTCCAATAAGATGCCTGCCGGGGCCCTGGTGAAATAGACAGCCGAGCCATGGTTATGTGGTGATCCGAAAACCCCACTGGGAGAATGGTAGCACCCAGTAGCCTATTGCTCTGATTCCTGGACATGTAAAAACGATCAAGTCGAGCTGCACTCACCCTAGCCCCAAAAACCTTCACCCACGTATACTGTCTTGTGTTTGGATGTTTAGTTCTCCAAACATCCACTAGGTCAAACTGATTAAAGATATCCCTTAACACTCCCACTGACACTGAATGAGGCTCTTCCCCATTTCTGTCTTTTGTAAAATCCATTGTACAGTTCCAGTCACCTCCGATCACCAGCGTCTCCTCAGGCGCTACTTGTGAGAGTTCCTGTCTAAGACTCCCAAATAGAACCCCTCTTTCTCTCCCTGTGTTAGGCGCATACACATTTATAAAGACAAAACACATGTTGTTAATTTCTGCTTTAACAACAAGCAACCTACCCCTACACACCTCCTTTGAGGAGCAAATTTTTACAGCCAGACCCGGTGCAAAAAGGACTGCCACCCCTGCACTAAGATTTGTCCCATGGCTCAACACACTTGCCCCTTTCCACCAGAGCCCCCAATCAACTTCATTCACCACATCACTATGCGTCTCCTGCAGAAACAACACCTGTACTTTTTTTTGTTTTACATATTCACCCAACACACTCCTCTTTCCCGCATCTCTGGCGCCATTTATATTGAGCGAGCCTACCCGAAGAGTCTCCATAAGAAGTGGGAGAAAAGCCAGCAGAGAAATAGACCAATAGCAAAGCTCAAAAAGCCCCAGTGTCAGTAAGAAATTAAACATTTAAACAGTGTCTGAAGGTAAACCTTTACGCACTGTTGTGACCCACTTCCTCAACCTAAACCGTTTCCTGGGTGAGAGGACACCATGCCCCTCATTTCTCATAGCATGTTGTACTGATCTTACAAACTTTCTAGGATCAGGAAAAAAAGCCTCAAGATTAACTTTTTTCCCCTTAGTCTCATTCAGGAACCTTGTCAGTTCTCTCAACGTGTACTTAGACCCCTCGGGTTGACTGGCTGTCAGCTCCGGGCCAATTGAAGAGGAGTCTGAAAAAAATAACTCCTCATCCTCTTCCTCAGACTCACTTTCCTCCTCTTCTCTATCTCCCACCCTGACCACCTGCCCTTTCTCTCTGGTTAGGGCCTCACCCACAGCAACAGGCAACATTTCCATGGTGCCTTTGTCCACACCCTTTTTCTTTTTCCTCTTGACACCCTCCTCCTCCCCCCCTAATCTCTTACACTTCCCCACTATACTCTCCTCATCCACTAGAATAACCTGACTAGACGCAGTATCATCTGCACCACCCTCCATAGCATGACTAGGGCCAGCCTCAGCTACACCACCCTCCATAGCATGACTAGGCCCAGCATCATCTGCACCACCCTCCATAGCATGACTAGGGCCAGCCTCAGCTACACCACCCTCCATAGCATGACTCGGCTCAGCATTATCTGCACCACCCTCCATAGCATGACTCGGCCCAGCATCATCTGCACCACCCTCCATAGCATGTCTAGGCCCAGCCTCAGCTACCCCACCATCTCTAGCCTGACTAGACCCAGCCTCTGCTTCTCCACCATCTCTAGCCTGACTAGACCCAGCCTCCACTACCCTACCATCTCTAGCCTGACTAGACCCAGCCTCTGCTTCTCCACCATCTCTAGCCTGACTAGACCCAGCCTCCACAACCCTACCATCTCTAGCCTGACTAGGCCCAGCCTCATCTACACCACCATCTCTAGACTGACTAGGCCCAGCCTCTGCTATCTGCATCTCCTTACCCCCTGCATTTTGACCTCGATTTCCCCCACCTGCCGTTGTACCTTCACCTTGTCTATGGCCTTTATGTGGGCACGCAAAACTCTTGTGCCCCAAATCCCCACATTCAAAACACCGTAGACTATCTGTGCTGGCAAAACCGGCATAGAGCCCCTCCCCATGCCTCACTTTAAAATGCACATTTAGCTGTTGCTCATTATTGTTCAGAAACATAAACACTTGCCTCCTGAACGAAACAACGTGCTTAACGGCATCTGCCTGAAAACCTGCTGACAGTACACGGAAACCGCTAGCAAACTTACCAAAACGACTCAGCTCTTTCCTAATTTGATCATCCGTAATAAACGGAGGCAAATTTGCCACTACAACTCTTGTTGAAGGGGTAGAGAGAGGTGAAATTGACACCAACACATCCCTTACAAATATTCCGCTAGCAATTAGCCTACCGACCAAATTAGCCCTTTTCATGAACACAACCACAGCTTTGTTCATTCTAGAAGCAGAATGTATAAACTCAGCTCCTACCTGTTCACCGACCGCGAGCAGAACCTCCTCCACCTTAACTCCGTTCTCAGGAACACACCTGAATCCATGCTGTATCGACAGCGTCTCCTCCGCGCTAGGCTGAGAAGCCATTGCGCACACTACACCTTCCAACCCCCAGGAAAGTTACTCTGTCCTCTTCCACCCTAACTTTGAAAAAGAAAACCTTGGATACCGCTAAAAACAAATATTTCATTAACCCTCCACCATAGAAAATAACATGTAAATAAAAGAATCAAGAAAGTTAGTTAGGATAGAGCTTTCCACACCAAACACTCAAACTCCAAAAAACTCCCAGCATGCACCGAGAGAGAGAGAGAGAGAGAGAGAGAGAGAGAGAGAGAGAGAGAGAGAGAGAGAGAGAGAGAGAGAGAGAGAGAGAGAGAGAGAGAGAGAGAGAGAGAGAGAGAGAGAGAGAGAGAGAGAGAGAGAGAGAGAGAGAGAGAGAGAGAGAGAGAGAGAGAGAGAGAGAGAGAGAGAGAGAGAGAGAGAGAGAGAGAGAGAGAGAGAGAGAGA
>NW_027260012.1:0-15000 GCF_045791955.1 Oncorhynchus clarkii lewisi
CGTACCGCAGCCCAACGTACCGCAGCCCAACGTACCGCAGCCCAACGTACCGCAGCCCAACGTACCGCACCGCAACGCAACGTAACGCAGCCCAACGTAACGCAGCCCAACGTAACGCAACGTACCGCAGCCCAACGTACCGCAGCCCAACGTACCGCAGCCCAACGTACCGCAGCCCAACGTACCGCAGCCCAACGTACCGCAGCCCAACGTACCGCAGCCCAACGTACCGCAGCCCAACGTAACGCAGCCCAACGTAACGCAGCCCAACGTAACGCAACGTAACGCAGCCCAACGTAACGCAACGTACCGCAGCCCAACGTACCGCAGCCCAACGTAACGCAACGTACCGCAGCCCAACGTACCGCAGCCCAACGTACCGCAGCCCAACGTACCGCAGCCCAACGTACCGCAGCCCAACGTACCGCAGCCCAACGTACCGCAGCCCAACGTAACGCAGCCCAACGTAACGCAGCCCAACGTAACGCAACGTAACGCAGCCCAACGTAACGCAACGTACCGCAGCCCAACGTACCGCAGCCCAACGTAACGCAACGTAACGCAGCCCAACGTAACGTAACGCAACGTAACGCAGCCCAATGTAACGCAGCCCAACGTAACGCAGCCCAACGTACCGCAGCCCAACGTACCGCAGCCCAACGTACCGCAGCCCAACGTACCGCAGCCCAACGTACCGCAGCCCAACGTACCGCAGCCCAACGTACCGCACCGCAACGCAACGTAACGCAGCCCAACGTAACGCAGCCCAACGTAACGCAACGTACCGCAGCCCAACGTACCGCAGCCCAACGTACCGCAGCCCAACGTACCGCAGCCCAACGTACCGCAGCCCAACGTACCGCAGCCCAACGTACCGCAGCCCAACGTACCGCAGCCCAACGTACCGCAGCCCAACGTACCGCAGCCCAACGTACCGCAGCCCAACGTACCGCAGCCCAACGTACCGCAGCCCAACGTACCGCAGCCCAACGTAACGCAGCCCAACGTAACGCAACGTAACGCAGCCCAACGTAACGCAACGTACCGCAGCCCAACGTACCGCAGCCCAACGTAACGCAACGTACCGCAGCCCAACGTACCGCAGCCCAACGTACCGCAGCCCAACGTACCGCAGCCCAACGTACCGCAGCCCAACGTACCGCAGCCCAACGTACCGCAGCCCAACGTACCGCAGCCCAACGTAACGCAGCCCAACGTAACGCAGCCCAACGTAACGCAACGTAACGCAGCCCAACGTAACGCAACGTACCGCAGCCCAACGTACCGCAGCCCAACGTAACGCAACGTAACGCAGCCCAACGTAACGTAACGCAACGTAACGCAGCCCAATGTAACGCAGCCCAACGTAACGCAGCCCAACGTAACGCAGCCCAACGTAACGCAGCCCAACGTACCGCAGCCCAACGTACCGCAGCCCAACGTACCGCAGCCCAACGTACCGCAGCCCAACGTACCGCAGCCCAACGTACCGCAGCCCAACGTACCGCAGCCCACGCAACGCAACGTAACGCAGCCCAACGTAATGCAAAGCAACGTAACGCAACACAACGTAACGCAGCCCAACGTAACGCAGCCCAACGTAACGCAGCCCAACGTAACGCAACGTACCGCAGCCCAACGTACCGCAGCCCAACGTACCGCAGCCCAACGTAACGCAGCCCAACGTAACGCAGCCCAACGTAACGCAGCCCAACGTAACGCAGCCCAACGTAACGCAGCCCAACGTAACGCAGCCCAAAGTAACGCAGCCCAACGTAACGCAGCACAACGTAACGCAGCACAACGTAACGCAGCCCAACGTACCGCAGCCCAACGTAACGCAGCCCAACGTAACGCAGCCCAACGTAACGCAACGCAACGTAACGCAACGTAACGCAGCCCAACGTAACGCAGCCCAACGTAACGCAGCGCAACGTAACGCAGCCCAACGTAACGCAGCCCAACGTAACGCAGCCCAACGTAACGCAGCCCAACGTAACGCAGCCCAACGTAACGCAGCCCAACGTAACGCAGCCCAACGCAACGCAGCCCAACGCAACGCAACGTAACGCAACGCAACGTAACGCAGCCCAACGTAACGCAGCCCAACGTAACGCAGCCCAACGCAACGTAACGCAGCCCAACGTAACGCAGCCCAACGTAACGCAGCCCAACGTAACGCAGCCCAACGTAACGCAGCCCAACGTAACGCAGCCCAACGTAACGCAGCCCAACGTAACGCAACGTAACGCAACGCAACGTAACGCAGCCCAACGTAACGCAACCCAACGTAACGCAGCCCAACGTAACGCAGCCCAACGTAACGCAGCCCAACGTAACGCAGCCCAACGTAACGCAGCCCAACGTAACGCAACACAACGTAACGCAGCCCAACGTAACGCAGCCCAACGTAACGCAGCCCAACGTAACCCAACGTAACGCAGCCCAACGTAACGCAACGTAACGCAGCCCAACGTAACGCAACGTAACGCAGACCAACGTAACGCAACGTACCGCAGCCCAACGTACCGCAGCCCAACGTACCGCAGCCCAACGTACCGCAGCCCAACGTACCGCAGCCCAACGTACCGCAGCCCAACGTACCGCAGCCCAACGTACCGCAGCCCAACGTAACGCAGCCCAACGTAACGCAGCGCAACGTAACGCAGCGCAACGTAACGCAGCCCAACGTAACGCAGCCCAACGTAACGCAGCCCAACGTAACGCAGCCCAACGTAACGCAGCCCAACGTAACGCAGCCCAACGTAACGCAGCCCAACGTAACGCAGCCCAACGTAACGCAGCCCAACGCAGCCCAACGTAACGCAGCCCAACGTACCGCAGCCCAACGTAACGCAGCCCAACGTAACGCAGCCCAACGTAACGCAACGCAACGTAACGCAACGTAACGCAGCCCAACGTAACGCAGCCCAACGTAACGCAGCGCAACGTAACGCAGCCCAACGTAACGCAGCCCAACGTAACGCAGCCCAACGTAACGCAGCCCAACGTAACGCAGCCCAACGTAACGCAGCCCAACGTAACGCAGCCCAACGTAACGCAGCCCAACGCAACGCAGCCCAACGCAACGCAACGTAACGCAACGCAACGTAACGCAACGCAACGTAACGCAGCCCAACGTAACGCAGCCCAACGCAACGTAACGCAGCCCAACGTAACGCAGCCCAACGTAACGCAGCCCAACGTAACGCAGCCCAACGTAACGCAGCCCAACGTAACGCAACGCAACGCAACGTAACGCAGCCCAACGTAACGCAACCCAACGTAACGCAGCCCAACGTAACGCAGCCCAACGTAACGCAGCCCAACGTAACGCAGCCCAACGTAACGCAGCCCAACGTAACGCAACACAACGTAACGCAGCCCAACGTAACGCAGCCAACGTAACGCAGCCCAACGTAACGCAGCCCAACGTAACGCAGCCCAACGTAACGCAACGTAACGTAACGCAGCGCAACGTAACGCAGCCCAACGTAACGCAGCCCAACGTAACGCAGCCCAACGTAACGCAGCCCAACGTAACGCAGCCCAACGTAACGCAGCCCAACGTAACGCAGCCCAACGTAACGCAGCCCAACGTAACGCAGCCCAACGCAGCCCAACGTAACGCAGCCCAACGTACCGCAGCCCAACGTAACGCAGCCCAACGTAACGCAGCCCAACGTAACGCAACGCAACGTAACGCAACGTAACGCAGCCCAACGTAACGCAGCCCAACGTAACGCAGCGCAACGTAACGCAGCCCAACGTAACGCAGCCCAACGTAACGCAGCCCAACGTAACGCAGCCCAACGTAACGCAGCCCAACGTAACGCAGCCCAACGTAACGCAGCCCAACGTAACGCAGCCCAACGCAACGCAGCCCAACGCAACGCAACGTAACGCAACGCAACGTAACGCAACGCAACGTAACGCAGCCCAACGTAACGCAGCCCAACGCAACGTAACGCAGCCCAACGTAACGCAGCCCAACGTAACGCAGCCCAACGTAACGCAGCCCAACGTAACGCAGCCCAACGTAACGCAGCCCAACGTAACGCAACGTAACGCAACGCAACGTAACGCAGCCCAACGTAACGCAACCCAACGTAACGCAGCCCAACGTAACGCAGCCCAACGTAACGCAGCCCAACGTAACGCAGCCCAACGTAACGCAGCCCAACGTAACGCAACACAACGTAACGCAGCCCAACGTAACGCAGCCCAACGTAACGCAGCCCAACGTAACGCAACGTAACGCAGCCCAACGTAACGCAACGTAACGCAGACCAACGTAACGCAACGTACCGCAGCCCAACGTACCGCAGCCCAACGTACCGCAGCCCAACGTACCGCAGCCCAACGTACCGCAGCCCAACGTAACGCAGCCCAACGTAACGCAGCCCAACGTAACGCAGCGCAACGTAACGCAGCGCAACGTAACGCAGCCCAACGTAACGCAGCCCAACGTAACGCAGCCCAACGTAACGCAGCCCAACGTAACGCAGCCCAACGCAGCCCAACGTAACGCAGCCCAACGTAACGCAGCCCAACGTAACGCAGCCCAACGTAACGCAGCCCAACGTAACGCAGCCCAACGCAGCCCAACGTAACGCAGCCCAACGTAACGCATCCCAACGTAACGCATCCCAACGTAACGCAGCCCAACGTAACGCAGCGCAACGTAACGCAGCGCAACGTAACGCAGCCCAACGTAACGCAGCCCAACGTAACGCAGCCCAACATAACGCAGCCCAACGTAACGCAGCCCAACGTAACGCAACGTAACGCAGCCCAACGTAACGCAACGTAACGCAGCCCAACGTAACGCAACGTAGCGCAGCCCAACGTAACGCAACGTAACGCAGCCCAACGTAACGCAACGAAACGCAGCCCAACGTAACGCAACAAAACGCAGCCCAACGTAACGCAACGTAACGCAGCCCAACGCAACGTAACGCAACCCAACGTAACGCAACGCAGCCCAACGTAACGCAGCCCAACGTAACGCAACGCAACTCAGCCCAACGTAACGCAACCCAACTCAGCCCAACGTAACGCAGCCCAACGTAACGCAACGCAACTCAGCCCAACGTAACGCAACGCAACTCAGCCCAACGTAACGCAACGCAACGCAGCCCAACGTAACGCAACGCAACGCAGCCCAACTCAGCCCAACGCAACGCAGCCCAACTCAGCCCAACGCAACGCAACGCAGCCCAACGCAACGTAACGCAGCCCAACGCAACGTAACGCAGCCCAACGTAACGCAACGCAGCCCAACGTAACGCAACGCAGCCCAACGTAACGCAACGCAACTCAGCCCAACGTAACGCAACGCAGCCCAACGTAACGCAACGCAACGCAGCCCACCGCAGCCCAACGCAACGCAGCGCAGCCCAACGCAGCCCAACGCAACGCAGCCCAACGCAACGCAGCCCAACGTAACGCAACGCAGCCCAACGTAACGCAACGCAGCCCAACGTAACGTAACGCAGCCCAACGTAACGCAACGTAACGCAGCCCTACGTAACGCAGCCCAACGTAACGCAACGCAACGCAACGCAGCCCAACGTAACGCAACGCAACTCAATGCAACCCAACGTAACACAACTCAATACAACAACATAACACAACTCAACTCAATGCAACACAACACAACTCAATGCAACACAACACAACTCAATGCAATACAACATAACACAACTCAACGCAATACAACAACATAACACAACACAACTCAATGCAACACAACATAACACAACTCAATGCAACACAACATAACACAACTCAATGCAACACAACATAACACAACTCAATACAATACAACACAACACAACTCAACTCAATGCAACACAACACAACTCAATGCAATACAACATAACACAACTCAACGCAATACAATAACACAACACAACTCAATGCAACACAACATAACACAACTCAACTCAATGCAACACAACTCAATGCAACACAACATAACACAACTCAATGCAACACAACATAACACAACTCAATACAATACAACACAACACAACTCAACTCAATGCAACACAACACAACTCAATGCAATACAACATAACACAACTCAACGCAATACAACAACATAACACAACACAACTCAATGCAACACAACATAACACAACTCAACTCAATGCAACACAACACAACTCAATGCAACACAACACAACTCAATGCAATACAACATAACACAACTCAACGCAATACAGCATAACACAACACAACTCAATGCAACACAACATAACACAACTCAATGCAATACAACACAACTCAATGCAATACAACACAACTCAATGCAACACTGAAAATACATTATTTCTTGATCGATGGGTAAGACAGAAATTAGTCAAGCTGTCATAACGTGACAGAGTTCTCCTCCCTCCCCCTTGTGTGTTCTAGGTGCTGACGTACCATGGGTTCTATGATGAGAACCTGGATTGGGTGGGTCTGGAGAACGTCCAGGTGGTGGCCTCCATGTCAACAGGAGGCGCTGTGGGACGACACACACTCACCTCTCGCTTCACCTCCATTGTGCGCATCTGCACCATAGAGTGAGTAGGGACACAGACACAGACCAGTATGTGAGCTGGAGCAGAGCGAGGAGCAGAGTGTACCCATTTTGACTGGAGCAGAGCGAGGAGCAGAGTGTACCCATTTTGACTGGAGCGTGGAGCGAGATTCCCAAAGGCTGGAGCGTCGACCTTCTCTCCCACTCCAATTTCACTCCAGTAGTGCTCCTGTAGCTCTCACTTCATGAGCTCAGGGCGCGCCCGTCCCATCATGCATTTGTGGTCTACTTGTGTGCTGTTATAGCCCCTTCCTTTAGCTACTGTCATGGAGTTCACTAAATATTTTCATAAAGACACTGATAAAACACACAGATGCTAAATCAAGGTGACTTAAAAACATGAGGACCAATAGCAAGAGAGGGAGTGTGATGATGTAATGTCCACAACTAAAGAATCATTGTGGAATCTGAAAAGACACATCTTATGAAAGCATGAGGGTGTACTTACTATGTGCAAAAAACACATCTCATGAAAGCATGAGGGTGTACTTACTACGTGCAAATGCTAAAAGGTAGGTAGATAACGAAGTGTGTCATTGTAGCAAAGTATTTATAAACTAAAAGTCTGATCTCTAAAAAGTTTAGTTTAGTTTTTGTTCTATTATCTATACAACAGGCCATAATTGATTTTGGCCCAATTGGCCTGGCATATTCCCACGTTGAAGGAACTTTCCATTTTGATAGGGTTATTTTGCCTAAAAACCTTTAGGCCTACCTATAGGAAAATAAAAAAAAACAACTCTGGATCTCTGCCCAGCCTGGTAAGAGGGGTCAAAAGGTTGTTCAGCATCCCCAGTTGCTCTGTAAGAGGGGTCAAAAGGTTGTTCCGCATCCCCAGTAGCTCTGTAAGAGTGGCCAAAAGGTTGTTCAGCATCCCCAGTAGCTCTGTAAGAGGGGTCAAAAGGTTGTTCAGCATCCCCAGTTAGCTCTGTTCCGCATCAGCATCCCCAGTTGCTCTGTAAGAGGGGTCAAAAGCATCCCCAGTAGCTCTGTAAGAGGGGTCAAAAGGTTGTTCCGCATCCCCAGTTGCTCTGTAAGAGGGGTCAAAAGGTTGTTCAGCATCCCCAGTAGCTCTGTAAGAGTGGCCAAAAGGTTGTTCAGCATCCCCAGTAGCTCTGTAAGAGGGGTCAAAAGGTTGTTCAGCATCCCCAGTTGCTCTGTAAGAGGGGTCAAAAGGTTGTTCCGCATCCCCAGTTGCTCTGTAAGAGGGGTCAAAAGGTTGTTCAGCATCCCCAGTAGCTCTGTAAGAGTGGCCAAAAGGTTGTTCAGCATCCCCAGTAGCTCTGTAAGAGGGGTCAAAAGGTTGTTCAGCATCCCCAGTTGCTCTGTAAGAGGGGTCAAAAGGTTGTTCCGCATCCCCAGTAGCTCTGTAAGAGGGGTCAAAAGGTTGTTTCGCATCCCCAGTAGCTCTGTAAGAGGGGTCAAAAGGTTGTTCAGCATCCCCAGTAGCTCTGTAAGAGGGGTCAAAAGGTTGTTCAGCATCCCCAGTTGCTCTGTAAGAGGGGTCAAAAGGTTGTTTCGCATCCCCAGTAGCTCTGTAAGAGGGGTCAAAAGGTTGTTTCGCATCCCCAGTAGCTCTGTAAGAGGGGTCAAAAGGTTGTTTCGCATCCCCAGTTGCTCTGTAAGAGGGGTCAAAAGGTTGTTCAGCATCCCCAGTAGCTCTGTAAGAGGGGTCAAAAGGTTGTTCAGCATCCCCAGTAGCTCTGTAAGAGGGGTCAAAAGGTTGTTCAGCATCCCCAGTAGCTCTGTAAGAGTGGCCAAAAGGTTGTCTCACATCCCCAGTAGCTCTGTAAGAGGAGAGAGGATGTTATCCGCTACTGGCCGGCTCTCCAGGCACCGTAGACTGGCCTCGTGTTTCTAAGCAGTTATTCGAAGGCACTGTAGACTGAGCCTAATAATTAATTTGTATTTAATTCAATGGAGGTCACACCCTGTATGCGCAATTTATAGACTGTAATGATTTAATACAACGAATGTTGTTTAAATACTGAGCTCTTAAAGTCCCTACCAGGCTAGTGTGTCACACTCGCTAATGCTTCACAATGTATTTCTTTGTAGGCTCTAGCCTTGAAATATTTGAAATAATATAGCCTAAATAATTAATTTATGTTCTTTCTTAGTCTCCCTGTCTGGCTCCTGACCTATTTAGAGAGTTTATATGCTGTTTAATATGACATGTAGACTATTTGAAATGATGAGCGCTACTTACATTCTCTTTTTCATGATTATATAATACTTTTTATTCAAATCATATGGTTTGATTGTAATACTTCAAAACCAATTGGTAGGTCCAGGCAGTCACAAAAACTATATGGGTGTTGGTTAAATGAATTGAGCGAATTTGGAGCGGCAGCCCCCCCCCCCCCCCCCCCCCTCCGTGAGTGAGGAGCTGCTCAACTCTCCTCACATACACACATGCACGCGCACACACACACACACATGCACGCACGCACACACTGACACTTGCTCTCTTCTCTAGTTATCCAGACAGGGAGCAGCTCCAGACCATCTACTCAGCGTACCTGCAGCCTGTTCTCCAGAGGAGCCTTGGGAGCCAGGCAGTCTGGGCCAGCACTGGGAAAACACACCAGCTAGCAGGGTCTCTGGTACAGGTCTATGAACAGGTGTGTGTGCTGTCTCAGATGAGTTCATGTGTTATCAGAGTAAAGCTTCAGCGTTAAGCTGCTCTAGTCTTTCCAAGCAGCAGCTTTAGATTAGACTGCTGTTATCACAGCACTTACTTACTGCCTCTTATATCTAATCCTCACTCTTAGGGAGGCAAATCTAAACCACACACACACCTGTATGTGGCTGTATTGTGTGTGTGTGTGTATTTCTATCTCTCTGGTCACAGGTGAAGGCAAAGTTCACGGTGGATGACCACAGTCACTACCTGTTCACTCCGTGTGTCCTCACCCAGTGGGTGCTCAGCCTGCTGCGATACGACCTGTCCGCAGGTGAGTCAACCACAACAGCACGGTCAAACCACGAGGTCAGATCACACCTCACACTACTGCCTCTGCTTCTACGGCTCATTGTCCACTGAGACCTATAGTCAAACCACATTGTTAAACCATGTGGTTAGATCACAATCACCACACCAGGGTTTCCCCTTGGTTCATTTTGCTTGCTTCACAGAACCGGGGTTATTTCAGTAACCTCCAGTAGCTGCTAGATACGTCTGTAATAAACAGAATGGTTTCTGTTTTCTTCCAACACATTTTTTAAATGGTTTAAGCTAGAAAATATTATGACCCCATCACTGAAAGATAAGACTCTCAGGAACACATATGGACTTCCTGTTTCCCTCTACTATGCCCACAAGCCGTTAGAACAGAGTGGACAAGACCAGGAACTAAATCAGACCCGGGGAAAAAATATCATTATCACTTGATGGTCTTCTGAACTTCCCGATACCTTTCTGATGCATTTCAGTCACGTTAAACCAGACTGCATTCAGATTGAATTACTCTCCAAAATACTGTCAGACTGATTTGTAATAGACTGTCATAGGCCAAATAAACATTGGCCGTTGATTACCTACCTTTGTTTTACAAGGTGGGGTATAAAGATGAGGACGCGGGCCCAAACAGTTTGGGAACCCTTGCACTACACATCTTTTTTTTGGGACCCATTTTAAGTTGTCCCCAAAAAGTTTCATTTCTTTCTGCAATACTTCATACTGCTAATTGCATGGGTTTTCTCTGTTGTTGCTGACTTCTCGTTGAAAACGTCTCATTATTTGGTAACGGTAACTTTATACTGTACTGGCCTTTGATTCTAGTTGCTGTTGGATATTTCAGAATATCTTCTGAAAGTCAGTAGTTCTCTCCCTGTCTCCTGCATTCACCATCGCTTTCTTCCTCTCCCCTGTTCTGCTCCCTCTGTCGCCCGTCTCCCTCTCTCTCATCATTCCGTTCTCTGTCCTCCTTCATCTCTCCCTCTGTCACTCCCTCCCTCCCTCTTGCAATGTGTTCTCCCTGTGATAGGGAGTCCAATCATTAATTTTAATTAAAAGCGTTTGCTGACAAACTTATTTTTTTCCATGACTCATCGTTTTTTTGCTCTCCTCCCTCCTGCTGCTTACCTTTTCTACAAGGTATGTCACAACGCCCTCTCTCATCACTTCAACTCTCTTCTCTGGTGTGTTAGTGTGTGTACACTGAGCTGTCTTGATGCTGCGTGTCTTTCTGTAGTATGGTATAATGTAGTAGTATCCACCGAGTATGTCACAACGCCCTCTCTCATCACTTCAACTCTCTTCTCTGGTGTGTTAGTGTGTGTACACTGAGCTGTCTTGATGCTGCGTGTCTTTCTGTAGTATGGTATAATGTAGTAGTATCCACCGAGTATGTCACAACGCCCTCTCTCATCACTTCAACTCTCTTCTCTGGTGTGTTAGTGTGTGTACACTGAGCTGTCTTGATGCTGCGTGTCTTTCTGTAGTATGGTATAATGTAGTAGTATCCACCGAGTATGTCACAACGCCCTCTCTCATCACTTCAACTCTCTTCTCTGGTGTGTTAGTGTGTGTACACTGAGCTGTCTTGATGCTGCGTGTCTTTCTGTAGTATGGTATAATGTAGTAGTATCCACCGAGTATGTCACAACGCCCTCTCTCATCACTTCAACTCTCTTCTCTGGTGTGTTAGTGTGTGTACACTGAGCTGTCTTGATGCTGCGTGTCTTTCTGTAGTATGGTATAATGTAGTAGTATCCACCGAGTGGACAAAAATATGAAGAACACTTGCTCTTTCCATGACACAGACTGACCAGGTGAATCCAGGTGGAGGCTATGATCCCTTATTGATGTTACTTGTCAAATCCTCTTCAATCAGTGTAAATTAAGGGAAGGAGACAGGTTAAAGAAGGATTGTGTATGTGTGCCATTCAGAGGGTGAATGGGCAAGACAAAAGATTTAAGTGCCTTTGAACGGGGTATGGTAGTAGGTGCCAGGCGCACCAGTTTGTGCCAAGAACTGCAACGCTGCTGCGTTTTTCACGTTCAACAGTTTCCTGTGTGTATCAAGAATGGTCCAAAACCCAAAGAACATCCAGCCAACTTTACACAACTGTGGGAAGCATTGGAGTCAACATGGGCCAGCATCCCTGTGGAACACCTTGTAGAGTCCATGCCCCAACATATTGAGGCTGTTCTGAGGGAAAGGGGGGGGGGGTGGGTATGCGCGTAACACAATATTAGGAAGGCGTTTTTGAATGTTTTGTCCAGTGTGTATTAACCCCTGTCTTTGTCTGTAGGGAACTGTAATATAACAGACTCAGTGTTGGAGGTGGTAGCCTATGAGGCCAAGAGGCTGTTCAGAGACAGACTGGTCTCCTCTAAAGACATCCACTCCTTTGACAACATCCTCTCCTCTGTCATACGAGGTGACTGGGGCTCCGACGCACTCGACAACATGACAGGTAAAACGCACACATCTCAGGGCTCCTCTCCCTCGACAGAGTGGCTCTATATACTGTATGACTGTGGGTTGGGTTTGTGTGTGTAGTTAGGTGTGTATTTAACACGGTGTATTTTCTCCCTGCAGATGGTTTCTATGTGACGTGGGGTGCGTCTGAGGGAGGGGGAGTGATGGCCCCTGGTCAGTCCCTGCCCCCCCACGGTAAATCTCTGGGACGCCTCGACTTTGCCGACCTACGCCAGGTCATACACAAGGTCAGTGTCGGTGTGTGTTTGTATTGTGTAGGACAGGGAGAGAGTGTGTGTACTAATGTATCTCTGCCTTCTGTAGGGAGTGGTCCTGTATGGTCGTGACAACAGGGAGTTGGATTTGCTGTTGTTCTGGGAGGTGTGTCACTTTGTGTCTCGTGTGGACCGCGTCCTGAGTCGACCGGGGGGCTCTCTGCTCCTGGCCGGGCGCAGCGGGGTGGGGCGACGCACCGCCACATCCCTGGTCTCACACATGCATGGATACACACTTTACACACCCAAGATCTCCCGCGGATACTCACTCAAACACTTCAACAATGACCTGAAGAACGTAAGATGTCATACCTCTGTGTCTGTCTGTCTCTGTGACCTAATGTTTTAGTGTGCAGTGTTTCCCCTATATTCGTTTAGCCGAGGTAGACTTATTTTATTAGATTTCTTTAAACTTTTTTGAAATGGAAAACCTTTTTCAGTGTTAACTTTCACTACTAAAACCAGATATAACGTTTGTAGAAAAGATAATGGACCTATTTCTGTTTTTTATAAGATCGTTGAGAACTAACTATCACCAAAATTAGTCAGGGAGAATCAAAAATTCCAAAGATGTCATGGCATGGGGCATTCATTTTGTTATTATGTTTTAGTCACTCCGATAGCATAAGAACATGGCATAAGCCACTGCAAAATATGTAGAATTGTTGGAAATTGGCTTTAAAACATCACATTCTCTCTCTGCCCCATTCCAAAATATCTAGATTTGTTGGAAATTAGCTTTAAAACAGCACATTCTCTCTCTGCCCCATGCCAAAATATCTAGATTTGTTGGAAATTAGCTTTAAAATGGCGCATTTCCTCTCTGCCCAATGCCAAAATGTGTATAATTGCAGGAAATGTGCTTTAAAATAGCAAAATGTTGTCTCTGCGGCCAAGAGGAGGGTCTCTAAAATGTTCAGTTGGAGACCACTCCATTGGCCACGCCCACTGTCACACTCCTACCACGCTCACCCTCTATGCCCCATTTTGATCCAGAAAAAATGACAAGTTACAAGGTATATTTGTAGAATTTGATGCATTCAGTCTTTTTGGGGTTTTTCCATGAGGTAAATGCAGATGGACAACCTCATGCTTCAGACTATTTATTTAAAGTCGCTTTGTTGCATCAGTTGGGCTACAGGTGATAATGCTTTTGAAAAGGGATAATAATATTTCAGATGGTGTCACGGGGGTGAATGCCCCCGGACCCCCCCCCTAACGTTACCACTGCTGCTGAAAGTAAATCATAGGGAAGCACTGGTGTGTGTACGGCAAAGCGTGCTGCAAATCACACACACCTGACTGTGTGTGTTCTTGTCTGTGTAGGTGATGCAGCTGGCAGGTCTGGATGGCCAACAGGTGGTGCTGTTGCTGGAGGATTATCAGTTTGTCCATCCAGCCTTCCTGGAGATGGTCAACAGCCTGCTGTCCTCTGGTCAGTCGCATATAAACAACTACACAAATGGAATACACAATGTCTGATGATGAATAAAATCAAATGAAACCATGTGTCATAAATCCCAGGTGAGGTGCTGAGTCTGTACTCTTTCAGTTTAAAGTGATATGTGTTGTAGATGAGGTACTGGCCTGGGGCCTGTTCTGTACTGAGTTCAGTGTTATATGTGTTGTAGATGAGGTACTGACCTGGAGCCTGTACTGTACTGAGTTCAGTGTTGTAAATGGGGCCTGGGGCCTGTACTGTACTGTACTGGGTTCAGTGTTATATGTGTTGTAGATGAGGTACTGGCCTGGGGCCTGTACTGTACTGTACTGAGTTCAGTGTTATATGTGTTGTAGATGAGGTACTGACCTGGAGCCTGTACTGTACTGAGTTCATGTGTTGTAAATGAGGTACTGACCTGGGGCCTGTACTGTACTGTACTGGGTTCAGTGTTATATGTGTTGTAGATGAGGTACTGACCTGGGGCCTGTACTGTACTGTACTGAGTTCAGTGTTATATGTGTTGTAGATGAGGTACTGACCTGGAGCCTGTACTGTACTGAGTTCAGTGTTATATGTGTTGTAGATGAGGTACTGGCCTGGGGCCTGTACTGTACTGATATCAGTGTGTGTAATATGTGTGTTGTAGATGAGGTACTGGCCTGGGGCCTGTACTGTACTGAGATCAGTGTGTGTTATATGTGTGTTGTAGGTGAGGTTCCAGGCCTGTACTCCCCAGAGGAGCTGGAGCCCCTCCTCTCCTCTCTCAAAGATCCTGCATTGCAGGACGGATTCACCGGACCCCTCTTCAACTACTTTGCCTACCGTGAGAGACTCATCTATCTAGCTACTCATCTACATGACATTACATTGTAGTCATTTAGCAGACGCTCTTATCCAGAGCGATTTATAGGAGCAATTAGGGTTAAGTGTCTTACTGAAGGTCACATCGGCACATCTCCACATCCTCGGTTCTCTCATCTCCTCTCCCCCTCTCCTGTCCTCTCACTTCATCCCTCTCCTCCCCTGCGTTTATTGTGATCCTGTGTTTGTTCTGTAGACACTGCAGAATCAGATCAATAGATGTCTCTTCCGTCCGAGTTCCTCTGACTAAACTACTGGCCTTTCAGCTGGGGGGTAAATGGACAAGGACAGCAGTACACCAACCATTACACACTCTCTTTGTTTATTTTTCTTTGTTTCTCTCCCTTCATCTCTATCCCTCTCTCTCGTTGTCTCTCTCTCTTTGTCTCTCTCTCTTTGTCT
>NW_027260013.1:0-18598 GCF_045791955.1 Oncorhynchus clarkii lewisi
AGGGAGAGAGAGAAAGTCCCTGAAAACTTACCCCTTTACCCCGGAGGGGGAGAGAGAGAAAGTCCCTGAAAACTAACCCCCTTTACCCCGGAGGGAGAGAGAGAAAGTCCCTGAAAACTTACCCCTTTACCCCGGAGGGAGAGAGAGAAAGTCCCTGAAAACTAACCCCCTTTACCCCGGAGTGAGAGAAAGAAAGTCCCTGAAAACTAACCCCTTTACCCCGGAGGGAGAGAGAGAAAGTCCCTGAAAACTAACCCCCTTTACCCCGGAGGGAGAGGGAGAAAGTCCCTGAAAACTTACCCCTTTATCCCGGAGGGAGAGAGAGAAAGTCCCTGAAAACGAACCCCCTTTACCCCGGAGGGAGAGAGAGAAAGTCCCTGAAAACTTACCCCTTTACCCCGGAGGGAGAGAGAGAAAGTCCCTGAAAACTAACCCCCTTTACCCCGGAGGGAGAGAGAGAAAGTTCCTGAAAACTTACCCCTTTACCCCGGAGGGAGAGAGAGAAAGTCCCTGAAAACTTACCCCTTTACCCCGGAGGGATAGAGAGAAAGTCCCTGAAAACTAACCCCCTTTACCCCGGAGGGAGAGAGAAAGTCCCTGAAGACTAACCCCCTAACCCGGAGGGAGAGAGAAAGTACCTGAAAACGAACCCCTTTACCCCGGAGGGTGAGAGAAAGTACCTGAAAACTAACCCCTTTACCCCGGAGGGAGAGAGAAAGTACCTGAAAACTAACCCCTTTACCCTGGAGGGAGAGAGAAAGTACCTGAAAACTAACCCCCTTACCCCGGAGGGAGAGAGAAAGTACCTGAAAACTAACCCCTTTACCCCGGAGGGTGAGAGAAAGTACCTGAAAACTAACCCCTTTACCCCGAAGGGAGAGAGAAAGTCCCTGAAGACTAACCCCTTTACCCCGGAGGGAGAGAGAAAGTACCCGAAAACTAACCCCTTTTACGCTGTAGGGAGAGAGAGAAAGTCCCTGAAAACTTAACCCCTTTTACCCCGGAGGGAGAGAGAGAAAGTCCCTGAAAACTTAACCCCTTTTACCCCGGAGGGAGAGAGAGAAAGTTCCTGAAAACTAACCACCTTTACCCCGGAGGGAGAGAGAAAGTACCTGAAAACCAACCCCTTTACCCCGGAGGGAGAGAGAAAGTCCCTGAAGACTAACCCCTTACCCCGGAGGGAGAGAGAAAGTACCTGAAAACTAACCCCCTTACCCCAGAGGGAGAGAGAAAGTACCTGAAAAGTAACCCCTTTACCCCGGAGGGTGAGAGAAAGTACCTGAAAACTAACCCCTTTACCCCGAAGGGAGAGAGAAAGTACCTGAAAACTAACCCCCTTACCCCGGAGGGAGAGAGAAAGTACCCAAAAACTAACCCATTTTACCCTGGAGGGAGAGAGAGAAAGTCCCTGAAAACTTAACCCCTTTTAACCCGGAGGGAGAGAGAGAAAGTCCCTGAAAACTTAACCCCTTTTACCCCGGAGGGAGAGAGAGAAAGTCCCTGAAAACTTAACCCCTTTTACCCCGGAGGGAGAGAGAGAAAGTCCCTGAAAACTTAACCCCTTTTACCCCGGAGGGAGAGAGAGAAAGTCCCTGAAAACTAACCCCCTTTACCCCGGAGGGAGAGAGAAAGTACCTGAAAACAAACCCCTTTACCCCGGGGGGAGAGAGAAAGTCCCTGAAGACTAACCCCTTTACCCCGGAAGGAGAGAGAAAGTACCTGAAAACTAACCCCCTTACCCCAGAGGGAGAGAGAAAGTACCTGAAAACTAACCCCTTTACCCCGGAGGGAGAGAGAAAGTCCCTGAAGACTAACCCCTTTACCCCGGAGGGAGAGAGAAAGTCCCTGAAGACTAACCCCTTTACCCCGGAGGGAGAGAGAAAGTCCCTGAAAACCAACCCCTTTACCCCGGAGGGAGAGAGAAAGTCCCTGAAGACTAACCCCTTACCCCGGAGGGAGAGAGAAAGTACCTGAAAACTAACCCCCTTACCCCAGAGGGAGAGAGAAAGTACCTGAAAACTAACCCCTTTACCCCGGAGGGTGAGAGAAAGTACCTGAAAACTAACCCCTTTACCCCGAAGGGAGAGAGAAAGTACCTGAAAACTAACCCCCTTACCCCGGAGGGAGAGAGAAAGTACCCGAAAACTAACCCATTTTACCCTGGAGGGAGAGAGAGAAAGTCCCTGAAAACTTAACCCCTTTTAACCCGGAGGGAGAGAGAGAAAGTCCCTGAAAACTTAACCCCTTTTACCCCGGAGGGAGAGAGAGAAAGTCCCTGAAAACTTAACCCCTTTTACCCCGGAGGGAGAGAGACAAAGTCCCCTAAAACTTAACCCCTTTTACCCCGGAGGGAGAGAGAGAAAGTCCCTGAAAACTAACCCCCTTTACCCCGGAGGGAGAGAGAGAAAGCAACCTGAAAACAAACCCCTTTACCCCGGGGGGAGAGAGAAAGTCCCTGAAGACTAACCCCTTTACCCCGGAAGGAGAGAGAAAGTACCTGTAAAACTAACCCCTTTACCCCGGAGGGAGAGAGAAAGTACCTGAAGACTAACCCCTTTACCCCGGAGGAGAGAGAAAGTCCCTGAAGACTAACCCCTTTACCCCAGAGGGAGAGAGAAAGTCCATGAAAGACTAACCCCTTTACCCCGGAGGGTGAGAGAAAGTACCTGAAAACTAACCCCTTTACCCCGAAGGGAGAGAGAAAGTCCCTGAAGACTAACCCCTTTACCCCGGAGGGAGAGAGAAAGTCCCTGAAAACTAACTTTACCCCTTTTACCCCTTTATCCCGGAGGGGAGAGAGAAAGTCCCTGAAAACGAACCCCCTTTACCCCGGAGGGAGAGAGAGAAAGTCCCTGAAAACTTACCCCTTTACCCCGGAGGGAGAGAGAGAAAGTCCCTGAAAACTAACCCCCTTTACCCCGGAGGGAGAGAGAGAAAGTTCCTGAAAACTTACCCCTTTACCCCGGAGGGAGAGAGAGAAAGTCCCTGAAAACTTACCCCTTTACCCCGGAGGGATAGAGAGAAAGTGCCTGAAAACTAACCCCCTTTACCCCGGAGGGAGAGAGAAAGTCCCTGAAGACTAACCCCCTAACCCGGAGGGAGAGAGAAAGTACCTGAAAACGAACCCCTTTACCCCGGAGGGTGAGAGAAAGTACCTGAAAACTAACCCCTTTACCCCGGAGGGAGAGAGAAAGTACCTGAAAACTAACCCCTTTACCCTGGAGGGAGAGAGAAAGTACCTGAAAACTAACCCCCTTACCCCGGAGGGAGAGAGAAAGTACCTGAAAACTAACCCCTTTACCCCGGAGGGTGAGAGAGAAAGTACCTGAAAACTAACCCCTTTACCCCGGAGGGAGAGAGAAAGTCCCTGAAAACTAACCCCTTTACCCCGGAGGGAGAGAGAGAAAGTCCCTGAAAACTAACCCCCTTACCCCTTTACCCCGGAGGGAGAGAGAGAAAGTCCCTGAAAACTAACCCCCTTTACCCCGGAGGGAGAGAGAGAAAGTCCCTGAAAACTTACCCCTTTACCCCGGAGGGAGAGAGAGAAAGTCCCTGAAAACTAACCCCCTTTACCCCGGAGGGAGAGAGAGAAAGTACCCCTTTGAAAACTTAACCCCCTTTACCCCGGAGGGAGAGAGAGAAAGTTCCTGAAAACTTACCCCTTTACCCCGGAGGGAGAGAGAGAAAGTTGAAAACTTACCCCTTTACCCCGGAGGGATAGAGAGAAAGTCCCTGAAAACTAACCCCCTTTACCCCGGAGGGAGAGAGAAAGTCCCTGAAGACTAACCCCCTAAACCGGAGGGAGAGAGAAAGTACCTGAAAACGAACCCCTTTACCCCGGAGGGTGAGAGAAAGTACCTGAAAACTAACCCCTTTACCCCGGAGGGAGAGAGAAAGTACCTGAAAACTAACCCCTTTACCCTGGAGGGAGAGAGAAAGTACCTGAAAACTAACCCCCTTACCCCGGAGGGAGAGAGAAAGTACCTGAAAACTAACCCCTTTACCCCGGAGGGTGAGAGAAAGTACCTGAAAACTAACCCCTTTACCCCGAAGGGAGAGAGAAAGTCCCTGAAGACTAACCCCTTTACCCCGGAGGGAGAGAGAAAGTACCCGAAAACTAACCCCTTTTACGCTGTAGGGAGAGAGAGAAAGTCCCTGAAAACTTAACCCCTTTTACCCCGGAGGGAGAGAGAGAAAGTCCCTGAAAACTTAACCCCTTTTACCCCGGAGGGAGAGAGAGAAAGTTCCTGAAAACTAACCACCTTTACCCCGGAGGGAGAGAGAAAGTACCTGAAAACCAACCCCTTTACCCCGGAGGGAGAGAGAAAGTCCCTGAAGACTAACCCCTTACCCCGGAGGGAGAGAGAAAGTACCTGAAAACTAACCCCCTTACCCCAGAGGGAGAGAGAAAGTACCTGAAAACTAACCCCTTTACCCCGGAGGGTGAGAGAAAGTACCTGAAAACTAACCCCTTTACCCCGAAGGGAGAGAGAAAGTACCTGAAAACTAACCCCCTTACCCCGGAGGGAGAGAGAAAGTACCCGAAAACTAACCCATTTTACCCTGGAGGGAGAGAGAGAAAGTCCCTGAAAACTTAACCCCTTTTAACCCGGAGGGAGAGAGAGAAAGTCCCTGAAAACTTAACCCCTTTTACCCCGGAGGGAGAGAGAGAAAGTCCCTGAAAACTTAACCCCTTTTACCCCGGAGGGAGAGAGAGAAAGTCCCTGAAAACTTAACCCCTTTTACCCCGGAGGGAGAGAGAGAAAGTCCCTGAAGACTAACCCCTTTACCCCGGAGGGAGAGAGAAAGTCCCTGAAGACTAACCCCTTTACCCCGGAGGGAGAGAGAAAGTCCCTGAAGACTAACCCCTTTACCCCGAAGGGAGAGAGAAAGTCCCTGAAAACTAACCCCCTTACCCCGGAGGGAGAGAGAAAGTCCCTGAAGACTAACCCCTTTACCCCGGAGGGAGAGAGAAAGTCCCTGAAGACTAACCCCTTTACCCCGGAGGGAGAGAGAAAGTACCTGAAGACTAACCCCTTTACCCCGGAGGGAGAGAGAAAGTACCTGAAAACTAACCCCTTTAACCCGGAGGGAGAGAGAGAAAGTCCCTGAAAACTAACCCCTTTACCCCGGAAGGAGAGAGAAAGTACCTGAAGACTAACCCCTTTACCCCGGAGGGAGAGAGAGAAAGTACCTGAAGACTAACCCCCTTACCCCGGAGGGAGAGAGAGAAAGTACCTGAAGACTAACCCCCTTACCCCGGAGGGAGAGAGAGAAAGTCCCTGAAAACTTACCCCTTTACCCCGGAGGGAGAGAGAGAGAAAGTCCCTGAAAACTAACCCCCTTTACCCCGGAGGGAGAGAAAGTCCCTGAAAACGTACCCCTTTACCCCGGAGGGAGAGAGAGAAAGTCCCTGAAAACGAACCCCCTTTACCCCGGAGGGAGAGAGAGAAAGTCCCCTAAAGCTTACCCCTTTACCCCGGAGGGAGAGAGAGAAAGTCCCTGAAAACTAACCCCCTTTACCCCGGAGGGAGAGAGAAAGTACCTGAAAACTAACCCCTTTACCCCGGAGGGTGAGAGAAAGTACCTGAAAACTAACCCCTTTACCCCGGAGGGAGAGAGAAAGTACCTGAAAACTAACCCCTTTAACCCGGAGGGAGAGAGAAAGTACCTGAAAAGTAACCCCCTTACCCCGGAGGGAGAGAGAAAGTACCTGAAAACTAACCCCTTTACCCCGAAGGGAGAGAGAAAGTACCTGAAAACTAACCCCTTTACCCCGGAGGGAGAGAGAGAAAGTCCCTGAAAACTAACCCCCTTTACCCCGGAGGGAGAGAGAAAGTCCCTGAAAACTAACCCCCTTTTACCCCGGAGGGAGAGAGAAAGTCCCTGAAAAATTACCCCTTTACCCCGGAGGGAGAGAGAGAAAGTCCCTGAAAACTTACCCCTTTACCCCGGAGGGAGAGAGAGAAAGTCCCTGAAAACTAACCCCCTTTACCCCGGAGGGAGAGAGAGAAAGTCCCTGAAAACTTACCCCTTTACCCCGGAGGGAGAGAGAGAAAGTCCCTGAAAACTAACCCCTTTAACCCGGAGGGAGAGAGAAAGTACCTGAAAAGTAACCCCCTTACCCCGGAGGGAGAGAGAAAGTACCTGAAAACTAACCCCTTTACCCTGGAGGGAGAGAGAAAGTACCTGAAAACTAACCCCTTTACCCCGGAGGGAGAGAGAGAAAGTCCCTGAAAACTAACCCCCTTTACCCCGGAGGGAGAGAGAAAGTCCCTGAAAACTAACCCCCTTTTACCCCGGAGGGAGAGAGAAAGTCCCTGAAAAATTACCCCTTTACCCCGGAGGGAGAGAGAGAAAGTCCCTGAAAACTTACCCCTTTACCCCGGAGGGAGAGAGAGAAAGTCCCTGAAAACTAACCCCCTTTACCCCGGAGGGAGAGAGAGAAAGTCCCTGAAAACTTACCCCTTTACCCCGGAGGGAGAGAGAGAAAGTCCCTGAAAACTAACCCCCTTTACCCCGGAGTGAGAGAGAGAAAGTCCCTGAAAACTAACCCCTTACCGCGGAGGGAGAGAGAGAAAGTCCCTGAAAACTAACCCCCTTTACCCCAGAGGGAGAGGGAGAAAGTCCCTGAAAACTTACCCCTTTGTCCCGGAGGGAGAGAGAGAAAGTCCCTGAAAACGAACCCCCTTTACCCCGGAGGGAGAGAGAGAAAGTCCCTGAAAACTTACCCCTTTACCCCGGAGGGAGAGAGAGAAAGTCCCTGAAAACTAACCCCCTTTACCCCGGAGGGAGAGAGAGAAAGTTCCTGAAAACTTACCCCTTTACCCCGGAGGGAGAGAGAGAAAGTCCCTGAAAACTTACCCCTTTACCCCGGAGGGATAGAGAGAAAGTGCCTGAAAACTAACCCCCTTTACCCCGGAGGGAGAGAGAAAGTCCCTGAAGACTAACCCCCTAACCCGGAGGGAGAGAGAAAGTACCTGAAAACGAACCCCCTTTACCCCGGAGGGTGAGAGAAAGTACCTGAAAACTAACCCCTTTACCCCGGAGGGAGAGAGAAAGTACCTGAAAACTAACCCCTTTACCCTGGAGGGAGAGAGAAAGTACCTGAAAACTAACCCCCTTACCCCGGAGGGAGAGAGAAAGTACCTGAAAACTAACCCCTTTACCCCGGAGGGTGAGAGAAAGTACCTGAAAACTAACCCCTTTACCCCGAAGGGAGAGAGAAAGTCCCTGAAGACTAACCCCTTTACCCCGGAGGGAGAGAGAAAGTCCCTTAAAACTAACCCCCTTTTACCCCGGAGGGAGAGAGTAAGTCCCTGAAAACTTACCCCTTTACCCCGGAGGGAGAGAGAGAAAGTCCCTGAAAACTTACCCCTTTACCCCGGAGGGAGAGAGAGAAAGTCCCTGAAAACTAACCCCCTTTACCCCGGAGGGAGAGAGAGAAAGTCCCTGAAAACTTACCCCTTTACCCCGGAGGGAGAGAGAGAAAGTCCCTGAAAACTAACCCCCTTTACCCCGGAGTGAGAGAAAGAAAGTCCCTGAAAACTAACCCCTTTACCCCGGAGGGAGAGAGAGAAAGTCCCTGAAAACTAACCCCCTTTACCCCGGAGGGAGAGGGAGAAAGTCCCTGAAAACTTACCCCTTTATCCCGGAGGGAGAGAGAGAAAGTCCCTGAAAACGAACCCCCTTTAACCCGGAGGGAGAGAGAGAAAGTCCCTGAAAACGTACCCCTTTACCCCGGAGGGAGAGAGAGAAAGTCCCTGAAAACTAACCCCCTTTACCCCGGAGGGAGAGAGAGAAAGTTCCTGAAAACTTACCCCTTTACCCCGGAGGGAGAGAGAGAAAGTCCCTGAAAACTTACCCCTTTACCCCGGAGGGATAGAGAGAAAGTCCCTGAAAACTAACCCCCTTTACCCCGGAGGGAGAGATAAAGTCCCTGAAGACTAACCCCCTAACCCGGAGGGAGAGAGAAAGTACCTGAAAACGAACCCCTTTACCCCGGAGGGTGAGAGAAAGTACCTGAAAACTAACCCCTTTACCCCGGAGGGAGAGAGAAAGTACCTGAAAACTAACCCCTTTACCCTGGAGGGAGAGAGAAAGTACCTGAAAACTAACCCCTTTACCCCGGAGGGAGAGAGAAAGTACCTGAAAACTAACCCCTTTACCCCGGAGGGTGAGAGAAAGTACCTGAAAACTAACCCCTTTACCCCGAAGGGAGAGAGAAAGTCCCTGAAGACTAACCCCTTTACCCCGGAGGGAGAGAGAAAGTACCTGAAGACTAACCCCTTTACCCCGGAGGGAGAGAGAAAGTACCTGAAAACTAACCCCTTTAACCCGGAGGGAGAGAGAGAAAGTCCCTGAAAACTAACCCCTTTACCCCGGAAGGAGAGAGAAAGTACCTGAAGACTAACCCCTTTACCCCGGAGGGAGAGAGAGAAAGTACCTGAAGACTAACCCCCTTACCCCGGAGGGAGAGAGAGAAAGTACCTGAAGACTAACCCCCTTACCCCGGAGGGAGAGAGAGAAAGTCCCTGAAAACTTACCCCTTTACCCCGGAGGGAGAGAGAGAGAAAGTCCCTGAAAACTAACCCCCTTTACCCCGGAGGGAGAGAAAGTCCCTGAAAACGTACCCCTTTACCCCGGAGGGAGAGAGAGAAAGTCCCTGAAAACGAACCCCCTTTACCCCGGAGGGAGAGAGAGAAAGTCCCCTAAAGCTTACCCCTTTACCCCGGAGGGAGAGAGAGAAAGTCCCTGAAAACTAACCCCCTTTACCCCGGAGGGAGAGAGAAAGTACCTGAAAACTAACCCCTTTACCCCGGAGGGTGAGAGAAAGTACCTGAAAACTAACCCCTTTACCCCGGAGGGAGAGAGAAAGTACCTGAAAACTAACCCCTTTAACCCGGAGGGAGAGAGAAAGTACCTGAAAACTAACCCCCTTACCCCGGAGGGAGAGAGAAAGTCCCTGAAAACTTACCCCTTTACCCCGGAGGGAGAGAGAGAAAGTCCCTGAAAACTAACCCCCTTTACCCCGGAGTGAGAGAAAGAAAGTCCCTGAAAACTAACCCCTTTACCCCGGAGGGAGAGAGAGAAAGTCCCTGAAAACTAACCCCCTTTACCCCGGAGGGAGAGGGAGAAAGTCCCTGAAAACTTACCCCTTTATCCCGGAGGGAGAGAGAGAAAGTCCCTGAAAACGAACCCCCTTTAACCCGGAGGGAGAGAGAGAAAGTCCCTGAAAACTTACCCCTTTACCCCGGAGGGAGAGAGAGAAAGTCCCTGAAAACTAACCCCCTTTACCCCGGAGGGAGAGAGAGAAAGTTCCTGAAAACTTACCCCTTTACCCCGGAGGGAGAGAGAGAAAGTCCCTGAAAACTTACCCCTTTACCCCGGAGGGATAGAGAGAAAGTCCCTGAAAACTAACCCCCTTTACCCCGGAGGGAGAGATAAAGTCCCTGAAGACTAACCCCCTAACCCGGAGGGAGAGAGAAAGTACCTGAAAACGAACCCCTTTACCCCGGAGGGTGAGAGAAAGTACCTGAAAACTAACCCCTTTACCCCGGAGGGAGAGAGAAAGTACCTGAAAACTAACCCCTTTACCCTGGAGGGAGAGAGAAAGTACCTGAAAACTAACCCCTTTACCCCGGAGGGAGAGAGAAAGTACCTGAAAACTAACCCCTTTACCCCGGAGGGTGAGAGAAAGTACCTGAAAACTAACCCCTTTACCCCGAAGGGAGAGAGAAAGTCCCTGAAGACTAACCCCTTTACCCCGGAGGGAGAGAGAAAGTACCTGAAGACTAACCCCTTTACCCCGGAGGGAGAGAGAAAGTACCTGAAAACTAACCCCTTTAACCCGGAGGGAGAGAGAGAAAGTCCCTGAAAACTAACCCCTTTACCCCGGAAGGAGAGAGAAAGTACCTGAAGACTAACCCCTTTACCCCGGAGGGAGAGAGAGAAAGTACCTGAAGACTAACCCCCTTACCCCGGAGGGAGAGAGAGAAAGTACCTGAAGACTAACCCCCTTACCCCGGAGGGAGAGAGAGAAAGTCCCTGAAAACTTACCCCTTTACCCCGGAGGGAGAGAGAGAGAAAGTCCCTGAAAACTAACCCCCTTTACCCCGGAGGGAGAGAAAGTCCCTGAAAACGTACCCCTTTACCCCGGAGGGAGAGAGAGAAAGTCCCTGAAAACGAACCCCCTTTACCCCGGAGGGAGAGAGAGAAAGTCCCCTAAAGCTTACCCCTTTACCCCGGAGGGAGAGAGAGAAAGTCCCTGAAAACTAACCCCCTTTACCCCGGAGGGAGAGAGAAAGTACCTGAAAACTAACCCCTTTACCCCGGAGGGTGAGAGAAAGTACCTGAAAACTAACCCCTTTACCCCGGAGGGAGAGAGAAAGTACCTGAAAACTAACCCCTTTAACCCGGAGGGAGAGAGAAAGTACCTGAAAAGTAACCCCCTTACCCCGGAGGGAGAGAGAAAGTACCTGAAAACTAACCCCTTTACCCCGAAGGGAGAGAGAAAGTACCTGAAAACTAACCCCTTTACCCCGGAGGGAGAGAGAGAAAGTCCCTGAAAACTAACCCCCTTTACCCCGGAGGGAGAGAGAAAGTCCCTGAAAACTAACCCCCTTTTACCCCGGAGGGAGAGAGAAAGTCCCTGAAAAATTACCCCTTTACCCCGGAGGGAGAGAGAGAAAGTCCCTGAAAACTTACCCCTTTACCCCGGAGGGAGAGAGAGAAAGTCCCTGAAAACTAACCCCCTTTACCCCGGAGGGAGAGAGAGAAAGTCCCTGAAAACTTACCCCTTTACCCCGGAGGGAGAGAGAGAAAGTCCCTGAAAACTAACCCCCTTTACCCCGGAGTGAGAGAGAGAAAGTCCCTGAAAACTAACCCCTTACCGCGGAGGGAGAGAGAGAAAGTCCCTGAAAACTAACCCCCTTTACCCCAGAGGGAGAGGGAGAAAGTCCCTGAAAACTTACCCCTTTGTCCCGGAGGGAGAGAGAGAAAGTCCCTGAAAACGAACCCCCTTTACCCCGGAGGGAGAGAGAGAAAGTCCCTGAAAACTTACCCCTTTACCCCGGAGGGAGAGAGAGAAAGTCCCTGAAAACTAACCCCCTTTACCCCGGAGGGAGAGAGAGAAAGTTCCTGAAAACTTACCCCTTTACCCCGGAGGGAGAGAGAGAAAGTCCCTGAAAACTTACCCCTTTACCCCGGAGGGATAGAGAGAAAGTGCCTGAAAACTAACCCCCTTTACCCCGGAGGGAGAGAGAAAGTCCCTGAAGACTAACCCCCTAACCCGGAGGGAGAGAGAAAGTACCTGAAAACGAACCCCCTTTACCCCGGAGGGTGAGAGAAAGTACCTGAAAACTAACCCCTTTACCCCGGAGGGAGAGAGAAAGTACCTGAAAACTAACCCCTTTACCCTGGAGGGAGAGAGAAAGTACCTGAAAACTAACCCCCTTACCCCGGAGGGAGAGAGAAAGTACCTGAAAACTAACCCCTTTACCCCGGAGGGTGAGAGAAAGTACCTGAAAACTAACCCCTTTACCCCGAAGGGAGAGAGAAAGTCCCTGAAGACTAACCCCTTTACCCCGGAGGGAGAGAGAAAGTCCCTTAAAACTAACCCCCTTTTACCCCGGAGGGAGAGAGTAAGTCCCTGAAAACTTACCCCTTTACCTCGGAGGGAGAGAGAGAAAGTCCCTGAAAACTTACCCCTTTACCCCGGAGGGAGAGAGAGAAAGTCCCTGAAAACTAACCCCCTTTACCCCGGAGGGAGAGAGAGAAAGTCCCTGAAAACTTACCCCTTTACCCCGGAGGGAGAGAGAGAAAGTCCCTGAAAACTAACCCCCTTTACCCCGGAGTGAGAGAAAGAAAGTCCCTGAAAACTAACCCCTTTACCCCGGAGGGAGAGAGAGAAAGTCCCTGAAAACTAACCCCCTTTACCCCGGAGGGAGAGGGAGAAAGTCCCTGAAAACTTACCCCTTTATCCCGGAGGGAGAGAGAGAAAGTCCCTGAAAACGAACCCCCTTTAACCCGGAGGGAGAGAGAGAAAGTCCCTGAAAACTTACCCCTTTACCCCGGAGGGAGAGAGAGAAAGTCCCTGAAAACTAACCCCCTTTACCCCGGAGGGAGAGAGAGAAAGTTCCTGAAAACTTACCCCTTTACCCCGGAGGGAGAGAGAGAAAGTCCCTGAAAACTTACCCCTTTACCCCGGAGGGATAGAGAGAAAGTCCCTGAAAACTAACCCCCTTTACCCCGGAGGGAGAGATAAAGTCCCTGAAGACTAACCCCCTAACCCGGAGGGAGAGAGAAAGTACCTGAAAACGAACCCCTTTACCCCGGAGGGTGAGAGAAAGTACCTGAAAACTAACCCCTTTACCCCGGAGGGAGAGAGAAAGTACCTGAAAACTAACCCCTTTACCCTGGAGGGAGAGAGAAAGTACCTGAAAACTAACCCCTTTACCCCGGAGGGAGAGAGAAAGTACCTGAAAACTAACCCCTTTACCCCGGAGGGTGAGAGAAAGTACCTGAAAACTAACCCCTTTACCCCGAAGGGAGAGAGAAAGTCCCTGAAGACTAACCCCTTTACCCCGGAGGGAGAGAGAAAGTACCCGAAAACTAACCCCTTTTACGCTGTAGGGAGAGAGAGAAAGTCCCTGAAAACTTAACCCCTTTTACCCCGGAGGGAGAGAGAGAAAGTCCCTGAAAACTTAACCCCTTTTACCCCGGAGGGAGAGAGAGAAAGTTCCTGAAAACTAACCACCTTTACCCCGGAGGGAGAGAGAAAGTACCTGAAAACCAACCCCTTTACCCCGGAGGGAGAGCGAAAGTCCCTGAAGACTAACCCCTTACCCCGGAGGGAGAGAGAAAGTACCTGAAAACTAACCCCCTTACCCCAGAGGGAGAGAGAAAGTACCTGAAAACTAACCCCTTTACCCCGGAGGGTGAGAGAAAGTACCTGAAAACTAACCCCTTTACCCCGAAGGGAGAGAGAAAGTACCTGAAAACTAACCCCCTTACCCCGGAGGGAGAGAGAAAGTACCCGAAAACTAACCCATTTTACCCTGGAGGGAGAGAGAGAAAGTCCCTGAAAACTTAACCCCTTTTAACCCGGAGGGAGAGAGAGAAAGTCCCTGAAAACTTAACCCCTTTTACCCCGGAGGGAGAGAGAGAAAGTCCCTGAAAACTTAACCCCTTTTACCCCGGAGGGAGAGAGAGAAAGTCCCTGAAAACTTAACCCCTTTTACCCCGGAGGGAGAGAGAGAAAGTCCCTGAAAACTAACCCCCTTTACCCCGGAGGGAGAGAGAAAGTACCTGAAAACAAACCCCTTTACCCCGGGGGGAGAGAGAAAGTCCCTGAAGACTAACCCCTTTACCCCGGAAGGAGAGAGAAAGTACCTGAAAACTAACCCCCTTACCCCAGAGGGAGAGAGAAAGTACCTGAAAACTAACCCCTTTACCCCGGAGGGAGAGAGAAAGTCCCTGAAGACTAACCCCTTTACCCCGGAGGGAGAGAGAAAGTCCCTGAAGACTAACCCCTTTACCCCGGAGGGAGAGAGAAAGTACCTGAAAACCAACCCCTTTACCCCGGAGGGAGAGAGAAAGTCCCTGAAGACTAACCCCTTACCCCGGAGGGAGAGAGAAAGTACCTGAAAACTAACCCCCTTACCCCAGAGGGAGAGAGAAAGTACCTGAAAACTAACCCCTTTACCCCGGAGGGTGAGAGAAAGTACCTGAAAACTAACCCCTTTACCCCGAAGGGAGAGAGAAAGTACCTGAAAACTAACCCCCTTACCCCGGAGGGAGAGAGAAAGTACCCGAAAACTAACCCATTTTACCCTGGAGGGAGAGAGAGAAAGTCCCTGAAAACTTAACCCCTTTTAACCCGGAGGGAGAGAGAGAAAGTCCCTGAAAACTTAACCCCTTTTACCCCGGAGGGAGAGAGAGAAAGTCCCTGAAAACTTAACCCCTTTTACCCCGGAGGGAGAGAGAGAAAGTCCCTGAAAACTTAACCCCTTTTACCCCGGAGGGAGAGAGAGAAAGTCCCTGAAAACTAACCCCCTTTACCCCGGAGGGAGAGAGAGAAAGTACCTGAAAACAAACCCCTTTACCCCGGGGGGAGAGAGAAAGTCCCTGAAGACTAACCCCTTTACCCCGGAAGGAGAGAGAAAGTACCTGAAAACTAACCCCCTTACCCCAGAGGGAGAGAGAAAGTACCTGAAAACTAACCCCTTTACCCCGGAGGGAGAGAGAAAGTCCCTGAAGACTAACCCCTTTACCCCGGAGGGAGAGAGAAAGTCCCTGAAGACTAACCCCTTTACCCCGGAGGGAGAGAGAAAGTCCCTGAAGACTAACCCCTTTACCCCGGAGGGAGAGAGAAAGTCCCTGAAAACTAACCCCTTTACCCCGGAGGGAGAGAGAAAGTCCCTGAAGACTAACCCCTTTACCCCGGAGGGAGAGAGAAAGTCCCTGAAGACTAACCCCTTTACCCCAGAGGGAGAGAGAAAGTACTTGAAGACTAACCCCTTTACCCCAGAGGGAGAGAGAAAGTCCATGAAAGACTAACCCCTTTACCCCGGAGGGAGAGAGAAAGTACCTGAAAACTAACCCCTTTACCCCGGAGGGAGAGAGAAAGTCCCTGAAGACTAACCCCTTTACCCCGGAGGGAGAGAGAAAGTCCCTGAAGACTAACCCCTTTACCCCGGAGGGAGAGAGAGAAAGTCCCTGAAAACTTACCCCTTTATCCCGGAGGGAGAGAGAGAAAGTCCCTGAAAACGAACCCCCTTTACCCCGGAGGGAGAGAGAGAAAGTCCCTGAAAACTTACCCCTTTACCCCGGAGGGAGAGAGAGAAAGTCCCTGAAAACTAACCCCCTTTACCCCGGAGGGAGAGAGAGAAAGTTCCTGAAAACTTACCCCTTTACCCCGGAGGGAGAGAGAGAAAGTCCCTGAAAACTTACCCCTTTACCCCGGAGGGATAGAGAGAAAGTGCCTGAAAACTAACCCCCTTTACCCCGGAGGGAGAGAGAAAGTCCCTGAAGACTAACCCCCTAACCCGGAGGGAGAGAGAAAGTACCTGAAAACGAACCCCTTTACCCCGGAGGGTGAGAGAAAGTACCTGAAAACTAACCCCTTTACCCCGGAGGGAGAGAGAAAGTACCTGAAAACTAACCCCTTTACCCTGGAGGGAGAGAGAAAGTACCTGAAAACTAACCCCCTTACCCCGGAGGGAGAGAGAAAGTACCTGAAAACTAACCCCTTTACCCCGGAGGGTGAGAGAAAGTACCTGAAAACTAACCCCTTTACCCCGAAGGGAGAGAGAAAGTCCCTGAAGACTAACCCCTTTACCCCGGAGGGAGAGAGAAAGTCCCTGAAAACTAACCCCCTTTTACCCCGGAGGGAGAGAGTAAGTCCCTGAAAACTTACCCCTTTACCCCGGAGGGAGAGAGAGAAAGTCCCTGAAAACTTACCCCTTTACCCCGGAGGGAGAGAGAGAAAGTCCCTGAAAACTAACCCCCTTTACCCCGGAGGGAGAGAGAGAAAGTCCCTGAAAACTTACCCCTTTACCCCGGAGGGAGAGAGAGAAAGTACCTGAAAACTAACCCCCTTTACCCCGGAGTGAGAGAGAGAAAGTCCCTGAAAACTAACCCCTTTACACCGGAGGGAGAGAGAGAAAGTCCCTGAAAACTAACCCCCTTTACCCCGGAGGGAGAGGGAGAAAGTCCCTGAAAACTTCCCCCTTTACCCCGGAGGGAGAGAGAGAAAGTCCCTGAAAACTAACCCCCTTTACCCCGGAGGGAGAGAGAGAAAGTTCCTGAAAACTTACCCCTTTACCCCGGAGGGAGAGAGAGAAAGTCCCTGAAAACTTACCCCTTTACCCCGGAGGGATAGAGAGAAAGTCCCTGAAAACTAACCCCCTTTACCCCGGAGGGAGAGAGAAAGTCCCTGAAGACTAACCCCCTAACCCGGAGGGAGAGAGAAAGTACCTGAAAACTAACCCCTTTACCCCTTTAACCCCCTAACCCGGAGGGTGAGAGAAAGTACCTGAAAACTAACCCCTTTACCCCGGAGGGAGAGAGAAAGTACCTGAAAACTAACCCCTTTACCCTGGAGGGAGAGAGAAAGTACCTGAAAACTAACCCCCTTACCCCGGAGGGAGAGAGAAAGTACCTGAAAACTAACCCCTTTACCCCGGAGGGTGAGAGAAAGTACCTGAAAACTAACCCCTTTACCCCGAAGGGAGAGAGAAAGTCCCTGAAGACTAACCCCTTTACCCCGGAGGGAGAGAGAAAGTACCCGAAAACTAACCCCTTTTACGCTGTAGGGAGAGAGAGAAAGTCCCTGAAAACTTAACCCCTTTTACCCCGGAGGGAGAGAGAGAAAGTCCCTGAAAACTTAACCCCTTTTACCCCGGAGGGAGAGAGAGAAAGTTCCTGAAAACTAACCACCTTTACCCCGGAGGGAGAGAGAAAGTACCTGAAAACCAACCCCTTTACCCCGGAGGGAGAGAGAAAGTCCCTGAAGACTAACCCCTTACCCCGGAGGGAGAGAGAAAGTACCTGAAAACTAACCCCCTTACCCCAGAGGGAGAGAGAAAGTACCTGAAAACTAACCCCTTTACCCCGGAGGGTGAGAGAAAGTACCTGAAAACTAACCCCTTTACCCCGAAGGGAGAGAGAAAGTACCTGAAAACTAACCCCCTTACCCCGGAGGGAGAGAGAAAGTACCCGAAAACTAACCCATTTTACCCTGGAGGGAGAGAGAGAAAGTCCCTGAAAACTTAACCCCTTTTAACCCGGAGGGAGAGAGAGAAAGTCCCTGAAAACTTAACCCCTTTTACCCCGGAGGGAGAGAGAGAAAGTCCCTGAAAACTTAACCCCTTTTACCCCGGAGGGAGAGAGAGAAAGTCCCTGAAAACTTAACCCCTTTTACCCCGGAGGGAGAGAGAGAAAGTCCCTGAAAACTAACCCCCTTTACCCCGGAGGGAGAGAGAAAGTACCTGAAAACTAACCCCCTTACCCCGGGGGGAGAGAGAAAGTCCCTGAAGACTAACCCCTTTACCCCGGAAGGAGAGAGAAAGTACCTGAAAACTAACCCCCTTACCCCAGAGGGAGAGAGAAAGTACCTGAAAACTAACCCCTTTACCCCGGAGGGAGAGAGAAAGTCCCTGAAGACTAACCCCTTTACCCCGGAGGGAGAGAGAAAGTACCTGAAAACCAACCCCTTTACCCCGGAGGGAGAGAGAAAGTCCCTGAAGACTAACCCCTTACCCCGGAGGGAGAGAGAGAGTACCGGAAAACTAACCCCCTTACTCCCAGAGGGAGATAGAAAGTACCTGAAAACTAACCCCTTTACCCCGGAGGGTGAGAGAAAGTACCTGAAAACTAACCCCTTTACCCCGAAGGGAGAGAGAAAGTACCTGAAAACTAACCCCCTTACCCCGGAGGGAGAGAGAAAGTACCCGAAAACTAACCCATTTTACCCTGGAGGGAGAGAGAGAAAGTCCCTGAAAACTTAACCCCTTTTAACCCGGAGGGAGAGAGAGAAAGTCCCTGAAAACTTAACCCCTTTTACCCCGGAGGGAGAGAGAGAAAGTCCCTGAAAACTTAACCCCTTTTACCCCGGAGGGAGAGAGAGAAAGTCCCTGAAAACTTAACCCCTTTTACCCCGGAGGGAGAGAGAGAAAGTCCCTGAAAACTAACCCCCTTTACCCCGGAGGGAGAGAGAAAGTACCTGAAAACAAACCCCTTTACCCCGGGGGAGAGAGAAAGTCCCTGAAGACTAACCCCTTTACCCCGGAAGGAGAGAGAAAGTACCTGAAAACTAACCCCCTTACCCCAGAGGGAGAGAGAAAGTACCTGAAAACTAACCCCTTTACCCCGGAGGGAGAGAGAAAGTCCCTGAAGACTAACCCCTTTACCCCGGAGGGAGAGAGAAAGTCCCTGAAGACTAACCCCTTTACCCCGGAGGGAGAGAGAAAGTCCCTGAAGACTAACCCCTTTACCCCGGAGGGAGAGAGAAAGTCCCTGAAAACTAACCCCTTTACCCCGGAGGGAGAGAGAAAGTCCCTGAAGACTAACCCCTTTACCCCGGAGGGAGAGAGAAAGTCCCTGAAGACTAACCCCTTTACCCCAGAGGGAGAGAGAAAGTACCTGAAGACTAACCCCTTTACCCCAGAGGGAGAGAGAAAGTCCATGAAAGACTAACCCCTTTACCCCGGAGGGAGAGAGAAAGTACCTGAAAACTAACCCCTTTACCCCGGAGGGAGAGAGAAAGTCCCTGAAGACTAACCCCTTTACCCCGGAGGGAGAGAGAAAGTCCCTGAAGACTAACCCCTTTACCCCGGAGGGAGAGAGAAAGTCCCTGAAGACTAACCCCTTTACCCCAGAGGGAGAGAGAAAGTACCTGAGACTAACCCCTTTACCCCAGAGGGAGAGAGAAAGTCCATGAAAGACTAACCCCTTTACCCCGGAGGGAGAGAGAAAGTACCTGAAAACTAACCCCTTTACCCCCCGGAGGGAGAGAGAAAGTCCCTGAAGACTAACCCCTTTACCCCGGAGGGAGAGAGAAAGTCCCTGAAGACTAACCCCTTTACCCCAGAGGGAT
>NW_027260014.1:0-18592 GCF_045791955.1 Oncorhynchus clarkii lewisi
TCTTTCTTCCCCCCCCCCCCCTCTCTCTCTCTCTCTCTCTCTCTCTCTCTCTCTCTCTGCCCTCCCCCTCTCTGCCCTCCTCCCTCTCTGCCCTCCTCCCTCTCTGCCTTCCTCCCTCTCTCCCCTCTCCCTCACTGCCCTCTCCCTCTCTGCCCCCCCCCCTCTCTCTCTCTGCCCTCCCCCTCTCTGCCCTCCTCCCTCTCTCCCCTCTCCCTCTCTGCCCTCCCCCCTCTCTCTCTCTCTCTCTCTCTGCCCTCCTCCCTCTCTCCCCTCTCCCTCTCTGCCCCCCCTCTCTCTCTCTCTCTCTCTCTCGCTCTCTCTCTCTCTCTCTCTCTCTCTCTCTCTCTCTCTCTCTCTCTGCCCTCTCTCTCTCTCTCTGCCCTCCTCCCTCTCTGCCCTCCCCCCTCTCCGTCTCCAGGGCGAGTGTTCCCAGAAGTGTCGTCACATGTTTGTTGTGGAGACGGTGTGCGTAGCCTGGTTCTCCTTGGAGTTCATGCTGCGGTTCCTCCATGCTCGATCTAAACTAGAATTTGCCCGCGGGCCCCTGAACATCATTGACGCTGTGGCCATCCTACCCTACTACATTTCTCTGGTGGTGGTGGAAAACAACACGCTGGAGGATGGCAGTGCAGGAGCAGGTGGAACAAACATAGTCATTATCATTATTGGGGCGGCAGGGTAGCCTAGTGGTTAGAGCGTTGGACTAGTAACCGAAAGGTTGCAAGTTCGAATCCCCGAGCTGACAATCTGTCGTTCTGCCCCTGAACAGGCAGTTAACCCACTGTTCCTAGGCCGTCATTGAAAATAAGAATTTGTTCTTAACTCACTTGCCTAGTAAAATATATATATTTTTTGGGGTGAACAATTGTTTTGTATGAAGTCACTTTATTTATACACTCAATGAGAATTATAGTAGGATAATCTGGACAACAGCGTTATAATGGGGTTAGCTTTAGCTAGCTAGGCTAGTGTAGCACAACAGTGTTGTAATGGGGTTAGCTATAGCTAGCTAGGCTAGTGTAGCACAACAGTGTTATAATGGGGTTAGCTATAGCTAGCTAGGTTAGTGTGGCACAATAGTGTTATAATGGGGTTAGCTATAGCTAGCTAGGTTAGTGTGGCACAACAGTGTTATAATGGGGTTAGCTATAGCCAGCTAGGTTAGTGTGGCACAACAGTGTTATAATGGGGTTAGCTATAGCTAGCTAGGTTAGTGTAGCACAACAGTGTTATAATTGGGTTAGCTATAGCTAGCTAGGTTAGTGTGGCACAACAGTGTTATAATTGGGTTAGCTATAGCTAGCTAGGTTAGTGTAGCACAACAGTGTTATAATGGGGTTAGCTATAGCCAGCTAGGTTAGTGTGGCACAGCAGTGTTATAATGGGGTTAGCTATAGCTAGCTAGGTCAGTGTGGCACAACAGTGTTATAATGGGGTTAGCTATAGCTAGCTAGGTTAGTGTAGCACAACAGTGTTATAATGGGGTTAGCTATAGCCAGCTAGGTTAGTGTGGCACAGCAGTGTTATAATGGGGTTAGCTATAGCTAGCTAGGTCAGTGTGGCACAACAGTGTTATAATTGGGTTAGCTATAGCTAGCTAGGTCAGTGTGGCACAACAGTGTTATAAGGGGGTTAGCTATAGCTAGCTAGGTTAGTGTGGCACATCAGTGTTATAATGGGGTTAGCTATAGCTAGCTAGGTGTCAACCTGTTTCTGGATATTAACAACCCACCATATTAAGCAACATTGTGTACTTTCACCTCTGTTCCCCAGGTAGGGGGTACCTGGACAAGCTGGGTCTGGTCCTGCGGCTGATGCGTGCGTTGCGTATCCTGTACGTGATGCGGCTGGCGCGCCACTCCCTGGGTCTCCAGACCCTGGGCCTGACCATGCAACGCAGCACCCAAGAGTTCAGCCTCCTCCTGCTCTTCATCACCGTCGGCATGGCCCTCTTCTCTCCCATGGTGCACCTGGCCGAGAGCGAGCTGGCGCCCAACGCCGCCACCGCGCCCCAGCACAGCTTCAGCAGCATCCCAGCTTCCTATTGGTGGGCCATCATCTCCATGACGACCGTGGGCTACGGGGACATGGTGCCGAGGAGCATCCCGGGTCAGGTGGTAGCGCTGAGCAGCATCCTGAGTGGAATTCTCATCATGGCGTTTCCTGCTACTTCCATCTTCCACATGTTCTCCAGGAGCTACCAGGAGCTGAAGCTGGAGCACGAGAGGCTGTGGAAGGAGGAGACGGGGGCCGCTCTGGCCGCTGACAACCTGGAGAACAGGAGGGAAAGGGAGGTGGAGAGGGAGGCGGAAGTAGAGATGAAGGTGGAAGCTGTCGCGGAAACGGACAGCTACTGGCCCAGACGCCGAGACTTTGTGGAGTCTCTGTGCCAGTCCCCAGGCTATGGTCCCGGCTTGGGGGGGAACAGAGGGATGGTGGGAGGGATGACAGAGGAACAGCAGGCTATGCTCCCGGCTTGGGGGGGAAAGAGGGATGATGGGAGGAATGACAGAGGGACAGCAGGCTATGCTCCCGGCTTGGGGGGGAAAGAGGGATGATGGGAGGGATGACAGAGGGACAGCAGGCTATACTCCCGGCTGGAGGTAACAGAGGGATGATGGGTGGGATGACAGAGGGACAGCAGGCTACGCTCCCGGCTGGATGGAACAGAGGGATGACAGAGGGACAGCAGGCTATGCTCCCGGCTGCGGGGAACAGAGGGATGATGGGAGGGATGACAGAGGGGTAGCAGGCTACGCTCCCGGCTGGAGGGAACAGAGGGATGACAGAGGGACAGCAGGCTACGCTCCCGGCTGGAGGGAACAGAGGGATGATGGGAGGGATGACAGAGGGGTAGCAGGCTACGCTCCCGGCTGGAGGGAACAGAGGGATGATGGGAGGGATGACAGAGGGGCAGCAGGCAATGCTCCCGGCTGGAGGGAACAGAGGGATGATGGGAGGGATGACAGAGGGTAGCAGGCTATACTCCCGGCTGCAGCATTCTGATCTGAAGAAGGATACCAGACCTGATGCTAACTCCTACATTGTAAAAAGTGGGATGACACTGTTGTTCATCTGAATTGCTTTTTCTGATTGGTATAATAGAAAATTAGGCTTTGGTTCGTTCAACTTGTTCTATGCTATTTGTCTGAAATCAAATAACACATTTGAGAGATCAGTTTTCTTATTTTTTCGATCTTGTCTCATCGCTGCAACTCCCCAACGGGCTCGGGAGAGGCGAAGGTGCTTCCTCCGAAACATGACCCGCCAAACTACGATTCTTAACACCCGCCCGCTTAACCCAGAATTCAGCCGCACCAATGTGTCAGAGGAAACACCGTTCAACAGACGTCCAGGGTCAGCCTGCAGGCACCCGGCCCACCACAAGGAGTCGCTAGAGCACGATGAGCCAAGTAAAGCCCCGCCGGCAAAACTCTCCCCTAACCCGGACGACGCTGGGCCAAACTCTCCCCTAACCCGGACGACGCTGGTCTAAACTCTCCCCTAACCCGGACGACGCTGGGCCAAACTCTCCCCTAACCCGGACGACGCTGGGCCAAACTCTCTCCTAACCCGGACGACGCTGGGCCAAACTCTCCCCTAACCCGGACGGCGCTGGGCCAATTGTACGCTGTCCTATAGGACTCCTGGCCACGGCCGGTTGCGGCACAGCACGGTCAGCCTCTAGCACTGCGATGCAGTGCCTAAGACCGCTGCGCCACTTGGCCTGTGATTTTTTTTAATTGAATGAAATCGATATTCACATTAAATAGTGGTGGGTGCAATGTAGCGATGGCAGCCTATCAGAAGAGATCAGAATGTAGCCGTGGCCTAATGGGGGGCGTGGCTTTCAGTTTGTTAATTTTGGCCACCCGTGAGAGTGAATGTCATTCTAGGTAATGTGTTCTGTTTTTTTTTTAAACGTTTATATGTTCACTGCGGTCACTGAAATGATTTCTACATAAATACTGTGATACTAAAGGGCCTGGAAATGTTCCCGTTGACAAGATGGTCACCATTTGGTTACGATATTGTGACCAGTAAATGTGAAAGATTTATATAAAGAACGTGTTTGGAGTCATTATTTCATGTTATGGAACCAACTTGTTGTTGTAAATGAGGAAATGTTGTGAATGAGGAAATGTTGTAAATGATGAAATGTTGTAAACGATGAAATGTTGTAAATGAGGAAATGTTGTGAATGAGGAAATGTTGTAAATGAGGAAATGTTGTAAATGATGAAATGTTGTAAATGAGGAAATGTTGTAAATTATGAAATGTTGTAAATGATGAAATGTTGTAAATTAGGAGGGCTCAATATATTTTTTAAAGATTAGCCATTGAGGACTAGAATAAATACAGCTTCGCCCGTCATTCAAGAAAGCCAAACACCCTCAAAATGTGTACCTCACATTTCCATATCATATACAGTTGTCAACGGTTATGATCACTATGTTAGATGTACAGTTACCAGATGACATACCCTGGGTTGTCCTGAACAGAATGAGCCTGTTTGTTGTATTGTTGAATTGTATACCAATCTGAATCCATTCTATGCCACCAAAATTACCATCTGCTTCTCTGAATAATATGTATTTTTATTGAACATTTATTTAACTAGGCAAAGTCAGTTAGGAACAAATTATTATTTTTAATGACAGCCTAGGAACAGTGGGTTAACTGCCTCATTCAGGGGTAGAACAACAGATCAGCTCGGGGATTCGATCCAGCAACCTTTCGGTTACTGGCCCAACACTCTAACCACTAGGCTACCTACCGCCCCACTGAAAGCTGTAACACTGTAACATCGTATTTTATAATTTAGCTAGTCATGTTGGCAATAGAACAAGCTTTGAAATGATGCCCACCTGACCCAGACTCCAAATATAAGGAACCGTTTTGTGATTGCGTAAACAACAACAGTAATTGTCTAAAGGCAATGATGCAGGGCTGTGTTCCAAAGAAAACAACTACAAGGAACCGTTCTGCGATTGCGTAAACAACAACAGTAATTGTGTAAAGGCAGTGATGCAGGGCTGTGTTCCAAAGAAAACAACTACAAGGTCGCCTGCTCTACTTCCTCAACGGCACAGCTAGCAGACCTCAAAAGCACCTTATAGATGACAACACTCTTCTTTGACTCATAAACGTCCATTGAAATGACTTAGGAACTGTGTACACTTTGAAGAGGTGTGTGGCCACTTGGAAACACCAGTTAGACCTCTCACTCAAACCCTTGTCATTTTTTGTCTTGTGTTGCACCTACCCCACATTTTTCCAAGAATATTCTTATCGTCATGTTACTGAATGTATCCAGAATGTTTTCAGATTTCGTTGTGGTGAAAAGTCCAGTCAATGTAAAAGGCACATCAAATCAACAGGGTGATATTTGGATTCGGGTCTTGTGTCAGGTGACCTGTTGTGTCCCCACCTTCAGTCCAGTCATTTCCCCCATTAATCTCCACTGGTCCCTTTTCATTTCTACCGTGAGGTTCCCTATTTCTTCTGTGAGAACCATTTCAATTTAGCGCTATCCGTATAGGAAAATATGTCAAGTGTAAAGGGGTTAAAAGGCAATGTTTTTACTTGAATGGAACACAATTGAATGGAACACAATTGAATGGAACCCAATTGAATGGAACACAATTGAATGGAACACAATTGAATGGAACACAATTGAATGGAACACAATTGAATGGAACACAATTGAATGGAACAATTGAATACATTTGGATAGTGAGAAATCTATGTGGTACAACATGAAAAAATGGGTTGTATATATATATATATATATACAGTGGGGCAAAAAAGAAATAAATCTTGCTTGTTTGTAGGTGATCAAATACTTATTTTCCACCATAATTTGCAAATAAATTCATTAAAAATTCTACAATGTGATTTTCTGGATTTTTTTCTCCCTCATTCTGTCTGTCATAGTTGAAGTGTACCTATGATGAAAATTACAGGCCTCTCTCATCTTTTTAAGTGGGAGAACTTGCACAATTGGTGGCTGACTAAATACTTTTTTGCCCCACTGTATATATATATATATATCATATATATATATATATCACTGTTTTTTTTAATCTCCTTGGTGCAATTTTCACAACTCTTACATGTTGACCACACCGCTCGCCTTGCAAAATATATGTACACATACATGTCCTCAATCATTGCACCCACACTGCTCGCGCACGCCAATGAGCGTCCGTGTTAGCCAGGCGCTAAAATTTGAACTTGGTTCTATTTGTGACGCTCAACGCGCTGCAAGTCCGGCCTCTCCCATCTCCTCATTGGTTTTTAGGAGCATGTATCCACGTGGGTGATTGGAAGATGAACTGAGGTTCACACTCCAGTCCTGTTGGTTGTGGTAATGCACATTAAACTTGGTTGCCATCCGCCATATAATGTCCAAAAAAAGAAGAAGCCTGAAGGAGGAGAGATCACTAGAAACTTGGTTTACCCTTTTATCTGTGGATTAATTGTCAGAGTAGAGGACCTTGTGCATTTCAGGTACATTAACAACCAAACGTTTATATCCCAGGGTAAACTAGCTAGCGGCAGCAAGCTAGCTAGCTAAATTGCCATAAATGTTTTACACTTTTTGACCTGTCCCCAAATTAATATAATTGGTTCAGAGTTCATTTTTGACATTTCAACCTGAATGTCCTGATCTCGTCTGGTGTGGGGCGACCAAATCACTCTGCTCGCGTGCAACCTGAAAGTCCTGATCTCGTCTGGTGTGGGGGGACCAAATCACTCTGCTCGCGTGCAACCTGAAAGTCCTGATCTCATCTGGTGTGGGGGGACCAAATCACTCTGCTCGCGTGCAACCTGAACGTCCGGATCTCTTCTGGTGGGGGGGGACCAAATCACTCTGCTCGCATGCAGTCTGGTCAGCATGTTAGTACAAAACTCAAAACGGATCATCGAAAAGGCAAATCATACAGTCAATACAGTCAATACATACAGCCAGACAGATTAACGGGACATGCACTCAAAGCATGTGCTGACCAGCTGGCAAATGTCTTCACTGATATTTTTCAACTTCTCCTTGACCCAGGTTATAAAACCTACATGTTTGAAGCAGACTACCATAGTCTTTGTGCTCAAGAATGCCAAGGCAACCTGTCTACATGACTATTGCCCCATAGTACTCACATGGCTCACATCAACATCCCGTACACACGGGACACACTACAATTTGCATACCGCTCTAACAGATCCGCAAATGATGTCATCTCTATTGCTCTCCAAACTGCCCTTTCCCACCTGGACAAAAAGGAACACCTACGTGAGAATGCTGTTCATTGACTACAGCTCAGCGTTCAACACCATAGTGCCCTCCAAGCTCATGACTAAGCTAAGGACCCTGGGACTGAACACCTCCCTCTGCAACTGGATCCTGGACTTCCTGATGGGCTGCCCACAGCTGGTACGGGTAGGCAACAACAAATCTCCACGCTGATCCTCAACACTGGGGGCCCTCAGGGGTGTGTGCTTAGTCCCCTCCTGTACTCCCTGTTCACCCACGATTGCGTGGCCACACACGACTCTAACACCATCATTAAGTTTGCAGACGACACAACGGTGGTAGGCCTGATCACCGACGACGATGAGACAGCCTATAGGGAGGAGGTCAGAGACCTGGCCGTGTGGTGCCAAGAGAACAACCTCTCCCTCAATGTCAGCTGATTGTAGACTACAGGAAACTGAGGGCAGAGCCCACGCCCCCATCCACATCGACAGGGCTGGAGTGGATCAGATCGAGAACTTCAAGTTCCCTGGTTTCCACATTATTATGGTCCACAAACACTTCCTCCTCAGAAGGCTAAAAAGATCGGCATAAGCCCTCAAATCCTCAAACAGTTCTACAGCTACACCATTGAGAGCACCTTGACTGGCAGCATCACCGCCTGGTATGACAACTGCATGGCATCCGACAGCAAGGCGCTACAGAGGGTAGTGCGTACGTCCCAATACATCACTGGGGCCGAGCTCCCTGCCATCCAGGACCTCTATACCAGGCGGTGTCAGAAGTCATACACTGTTCTCTCTGCTACCGCATGGATAAGCGGTACCGATGCACCAAGTCTGGAACCGATCCTGAACAACTTCTAGCCCCTTCAAGCCATAGACTGTTAAAGTTAGTCCAGGTAGCTATTGGTTAACTATTTAAATATCTATAGCATTGACCCTTTTTTCACTAATGTTTTTGACTCATCACATACTCTGGTGTTACTGTTTATTATCTCTCCTGTTGCCTAGTTACTTTACTCCTACCTATATGCACACTACCCATTCAAAAGTCTGGGGTCACTTAGAAATGTCCTTGTTTTTGAATGAAAAACACATTTTTTTGTCCTTTAAAATAACATCAAATTGATCAGAAATGCAGTGTAAACATTGTTAATGTTATAAATGACTATTGTAGCTGGAAACGGCTGATTCTTTATGAAATATCTACATAGGCGTACAGAGGCCCATTTTCAGCAACCATCACTTCTGTGTTCCAATGGCACGTTGTGTTAGCTAATCCAAGTTTATAATTTAAAAAGTCTAATTGATCATTAGAAAACACTTTTGCAATTATGTTAGTACAGCTGAAAACTGTTGTTCTGGTTGAAGAAGCAATAAAATGGGCCTTCTTTAGACTAGTTGAGTATCTGGAGCATCAGCATTTGTGGGTTCGATTACAGGCTCAAAATGGCCAGAAACAAAGACCTTGTTTCTGAAACTCGTCCGTCTATTCTTGTTCTGAGAAATGAAGGTTATTCCATGCGAGAAATTGCCAAGAAACTGAAGATCTCGTACAACGCTGTGTACTACTCCCTTCACAGAACAGCACAAACGGGCTCTAACCAGAATAGAAAGAGGAGTGGGAGGCCCCGGTGCACAACTGAGCAAGAGGACAAGTACATTAGAGTGTCTAGTTTGAGAAACAGACGCCTGACAAGTCCTCAACTGGCAGCTTCACTAAATAGTACCCGCAAAACACCAGTCTCAACGTCAACAGTGAAGAGGTGACTCCGGGATGCTGGCCTTCTAGGCAGAGTTGCAAAGAAATCTCAGACTGGCCAATAAAAAGAAAATATTAAGATGGGCAAAAGAAAACAGACACTGGACAGAAGAACTCTGCCTAGAAGGCCAGCATCCTGGAGTCACCTCTTCACTGTTGATGTTGAGACTGGACAGAGGAACTCTGCCTAGGAGGCCAGCATCCCGGAGTCGCCTCTTCACTGTTGACGTTGAGACTGGACAGAGGAACTCTGCCTAGAAGGCCAGCATCCCGGAGTCGCCTCTTCACTGTTGACGTTGAGACTGGACAGAGGAACTCTGCCTAGAAGGCCAGCATCCCGGAGTCGCCTCTTCACTGTTGACGTTGAGACTGGACAGAGGAACTCTGCCTAGAAGGCCAGCATCCCGGAGTCGCCTCTTCACTGTTGACGTTGAGACTGGACAGAGGAACTCTGCCTAGAAGGCCAGCATCCCGGAGTCGCCTCTTCACTGTTGACGTTGAGACTGGACAGAGGAACTCTGCCTAGAAGGCCAGCATCCCGGAGTCGCCTCTTCACTGTTGACGTTGAGACTGGACAGAGGAACTCTGCCTAGAAGGTCAGCATCCCGGAGTCGCCTCTTCACTGTTGACGTTGAGACTGGACAGAGGAACTCTGTCTAGAAGGCCAGTATCCCAGAGTCACCTCTTCACTGTTGACGTTGAGACTGGATAGAGGAACTCTGCCTTAGAAGGCCAGCATCCCAGAGTCGTCTCTTCACTGTTGACGTTGAGACTGGACAGAGGAACTCTGTCTAGAAGGCCAGCATCCCAGAGTCGCCACTTCACTGTTGACGTTGAGACTGGACAGAGGAACTCTGCCTAGAAGGCCAGCATCCCGGAGTCGCCTCTTCACTGTTGACGTTGAGACTGGACAGAGGAACTCTGCCTTAGAAGGCCAGCATCCCAGAGTCGTCTCTTCACTGTTGACGTTGAGACTGGACAGAGGAACTCTGTCTAGAAGGCCAGCATCCCAGAGTCGCCACTTCACTGTTGACGTTGAGACTGGACAGAGGAACTCTGCCTAGAAGGCCAGCATCCCGGAGTCACCTCTTCACTGTTGACGTTGAGACTGGACAGAGGAACTCTGCCTAGAAGGCCAGCATCACGGAGTCGCCTCTTCACTGTTGACGTTGAGACTGGACAGAGGAACTCTGCCTAGAAGGCCAGCATCCCGGAGTCACCTCTTCACTGTTGACGTTGAGACTGGACAGAGGAACTCTGCCTAGAAGGCCAGCATCACGGAGTCATCTCTTCACTGTTTCTTTAAACACTCAACCTTAAGTATTTCACTGTTGGTCTACCCCTGTCGTTTATAAAGCATGTGACAAATAACATTTGATTTGAACTCTGGTGTTTCTAGTGTCGTGTTCTTACCAACTGAGCCACGTACAGGACCAGCACAACACATACGTACAATACAATACTGTAAAATACAAAACACAATTACAATAGAGATGGGGCGGGGCGGCAGTGTAGCCTAGTGGTTAGAGTGTTGGACTGGTAACCGAAAGGTTGCAAGTTCAAATCCCCGAGCTGACAATGTAAAAATCTGTCGTTCTTCCCCTGAACAAGGCAGTTAACCCACTGTTCCTAGGCCGTCATTGAAAATAAGAATTTGTTCTTAACTGACTTGCCTAGTTAAATAAAGCTAAAATAAAAAGAGATGGATGATGTATGATTGTGTCATGAAATGTGGTTAAAAGTCATGGAGAAGTCTTGGAAAATGTGTATGAACCCTTAACAATGATTAATCAGAGATCTCTACAGCATAATGCATCATTTGTGTATTTGGGTGAACAGAGTCTAATGGACCTGTTGACAGAGAGGTGCCGGCTTCTCGCAGTGACGTTTTAGTACTTTACATGTTGCTGTAAAGTTGTTTCCCGCGGATCACACAAACTAAAGTAAATGTAAAAGGCTTTTGAAAATTAAAAAGCTTGTGGTTGATATTTCACATTTTCATGTAGTCTAAATAAGACCCTTTAAATGTGGTTAAGTCATGGAGAAGTCATGGGGAAAAAGTGAATGAACCCTTCACAGTGAATAATCAGAGGTCTCTTTAGCGTTAACGTCATTTGTAAATGTCTGTGAATTTGGTCAAATGGAAAAAGACAGCTGATGCACTTCTTTCATCCCAAGTCAAGCAGTGAACAAACCTGTATTTCCAGTTGCAACATATTTCTTTTAACACTCAACTTCCTTTTCCCCTTTGGTTAACCTGAATAAATAACATAAATACAGAAGCTACAGTTGTTGTTTTTATCTCCTTTGGTGCTATTTCACAAGTCTGTGGGGAATTTAATAACCTTTTAGTACAAACCTCCAAACTAGTAACACTAGGATCTTAATTTGATCAAATCAAATTGCTAAGAACTTAAAGTGTATTTGAGTTTTAAAAAGGCTTCTAAAGTTTGTAATCTTCACTTTTAAAGGTCAAACTTGATTTGCCCTCACACATTTTTTTTTATCAACCCCTACAAAAATACACACGGATTATAATCCACATAAATCACATTTCCTGTTGCTGCAGGATTATTTTCCTGCTGTAGCAAAGTGGCTCAAATTAAGATCCTACATCTGATCGCAGCCGGTCTAGCATGTTTTATGGTATGACCCCGGTGCAGACAATGTTGAAGAAACAAAAATGTATTCAGGGTCAGGGTCAGGATAGGCAGAACGGTCAGGGTCAGGATAGGCAGAACGGTCAGGGTCAGGGTCAGGGTCTGGGTCTGGGTCTGGGTCAGGGTCAGGATAGGCAGAACGGTCAGGGTCAGGGTCAGGGTCAGGGTCTGGGTCAGGGTCTGGGTCTGGGTCAGGGTCAGGGTCAGGATAGGCAGAACGGTCAGGGTCAGGATAGGCAGAACGGTCAGGGTCAGGGTCAGGGTCTGGGTCTGGGTCAGGGTCAGGATAGGCAGAACGGTCAGGGTCAGGGTCAGGGTCTGGGTCAGGGTCAGGGTCTGGGTCAGGGTCAGGGTCAGGGTCAGGATAGGCAGAACGGTCAGGGTCAGGGTCAGGGTCTGGGTCAGGGTCAGGATAGGCAGAACTGGCGGGAGCAGGGAAACAAAACACTGGCAGGTTCTACGAACAAAACAAACTGGCAACAGACAAACAGAGAACACAGGTATAAATACACAGGGGATAATGGGGAAGATGGGCGACACCTGGAGGGGGGTGGAGACAATCACAAAGGCAGGTGAAACAGATCAGGGCGTGACACAGTCTGACATCCGAAACCTTTCATTGTGTATTCATTTTGTTCGTAGACATCTTTCACCACACAACTTTTTATCTAAAATATGTTTACTGTGAAATATAATAATCACCAAAACACAAGTCTGCCAACAGAGTGTTCATGTTCTGTTTGCCCTCCACCATCACCTTAGAGGGCAGCCTGCCAGCAGAGTGCTCATATTCTGTCTGCCCTCCACCATCACCTTAGAAGGCAGCCTACCAGCAGAGTGCTCATGTTCTGTCTGCCCTCCACCATCACCTTAGAGGACAGCCTGCCAGCAGAGTGCTCATGTTCTGTCTGCCCCCACCATCACCTTAGAGGGCAGCCTCCCAGCAGAGTGCTCATGATCTGTCTGCCCTTCACCATCACCTTAGAGGGAAGCCTGCCAGCAGAGTGCTCATGTTCTGTCTGCCCTTCACCATCACCTTAGAGGGCAGCCTGCCAGCAGAGTGCTCATGTTCTGTCTGCCCTCCACCATCACCTTAGAGGGCAGCCTGCCAGCAGAGTGCTCATGATCTGTCTGCCCTCCACCATCACCTTAGAGGGCTGCCTGCCAACAGAGTGCTCATGTTCTGTCTGCCCTCCCCCATCACCTTAGAGGGCAGCCTGCCAGCAGAGTGCTCATGATCTGTCTGCCCTCTACCATCACCTTAGAGGGCAGCCTGCCAGCAGAGTGCTCATGTTCTGTCTGCCCTCCACCATCACCTTAGAGGACAGCCTGCCAGCAGAGTGCTCATGATCTGTCTGCCCTCCACCATCACCTTAGAGGGCAGCCTGCCAGCAGAGTGCTCATGATCTGTCTGCCCTCCACCATCACCTTAGAGGGCTGCCTGCCAACAGAGTGCTCATGTTCTGTCTGCCCTCCCCCATCACCTTAGAGGGCAGCCTGCCAGCAGAGTGCTCATGATCTGTCTGCCCTCTACCATCACCTTAGAGGGCAGCCTGCCAGCAGAGTGCTCATGTTCTGTCTGCCCTCCACCATCACCTTAGAGGACAGCCTGCCAGCAGAGTGCTCATGATCTGTCTGCCCTCCACCATCACCTTAGAGGGCAGCCTGCCAGCAGAGTGCTCATGTTTTGTCTGCCCTCCACCATCACCTTAGAGGGCAGCCTGTCAGCAGAGTGCTCATGTTCTGTCTGCCCTCCACCATCACCTTAGAGGGCAGCCTGCCAGCAGAGTGCTCATGATCTGTCTGCCCTCCACCATCACCTTAGAGGGCAGCCTGCCAGCAGAGTGCTCATGTTCTGTCTGCCCTCCACCATCACCTTAGAGGGCAGCCTGCCAGCAGAGTGCTCATGATCTGTCTGCCCTCCACCATCACCTTAGAGGGCAGCCTGCCAGGAGAGTGCTCATGTTCTGTCTGCCCTCCACCATCACCTTAGAGGGCAGCCTGCCAGCAGAGTGCTCATGTTCTGTCTGCCCTCCACCATCACCTTAGAGGGCAGCCTGCCAGCAGAGTGCTCATGGACTGGAAGGGTAAAGGATCATCTGCTCTGCTCCTGCCTGATTAATAATTTCTCTGGTACTTAAAATAGTTACCAGAAATGATCAGGTAATACAATGTATATATTGTAAAGTGCTGCTTATGAGGGTATAGAATACTATAGAATCCTTCTAGAAACAGAACTGCACTTGAGTTGTTTGCTAGCAACTTAGCAGCACTTTGCTTATCTGCTTATCTTTTGCCTAATGGCTTCACGCACGTACGAACACGTGCGCACGCACGCACGCGCGCACACACACACACACACACACACACACACACACACACACACACACACACACACACACACACACACACACACACACACACACACACACACACACACACACACACTCTATAAGAGGAAGTATGAGACAAGGTCTCCCGTTGCAGTGAAAAATGAGATGAAGGTGTGGCCTTCCAGCAGGTAGAGACCAGGGCACCATGGTTACCTAGAAGGATTTACATGTTCCCCACGTCAGTGGAGTGGAGAGCTCTAGAGACAATACCATTGTTACAACACAGTAGGAAGCTATAGAGACGCACAGCTTGGGTACTAGTGGATTGGAATAAACTAAACTAAACCCTTCAAACTACTTCCTGGGAAACATGTTTTCTTGTGTCTTGACGTCCCACTGGTTAACATGTGAAGCATACACACCTCAGATATAGAATATTCTGAGAAGTGCTGAGAGAATACATGATCAATCTGAAAAGAGTGTGCCAGTATCATCAAAACAGATCTTTATATACAGTACCAGGCAAACGTTTGGACAAACCTACTCATTCAAGGGTTTTTCTTTATTTTTACTATTTTCTACATTGTAGAATAATAGTGAAGACATCAAAACTATGAAGTAACACATATGGAATTCTGTAGTAACCAAAAAAGTGTGAAACAAATCTAAATATATTTTAGATTCTTCAGAGTAGCCACCCTTTGCCTTGATGACAGCTCTGCACACTCTTGGTATTCTCTCAACCAGCTTCATGAGGTAGTCACCTGGAATGCATTTCAATTAACAGGTGTGCCTTGTTAAAAGTTAATTTGTGGAATTTCTTTCCTTCTTAATGCGTTTAAGCCAATCAGTTGTGTTGAGACAAGGTAGGGGTGGTATACAGAAGATAGCCCTATTTGGTAAAAGACCAAGGGTGTCGGGTGCCTTGTCCTCTATAGGGAGTAGGGAGCCTTGTAGGGAGTAGGGAGCCAGTTAAGCCACACCCTAACTAGTTGCACATTCACTTTACCCCAGGTGGGAACGGTTTTACTTATCATTTAGTCGCAGGAGAGTTAACAAACTGGAAATACTGGTGGAGCAGAAGCAACCTTTGGCCACGGCTGCCTTCTGCCATTACATGTAGTTGTTGTATGATACAACATTAATTGACTGAGGTTTGGACTACCTTACACCTGCCTACCTGCCTGCATGAGTATGAAACAACAAGAGTTGACCGAAGAGGGATTACTGAAACCTGCCTACCTGCCTGGCAGCCATCCCCAGCTAGATAGATCTCCTGCCTACCTGCCTGGCAGCCTTCCCCAGCTAGATAGATCTCCAACATGGTGGAAGATGGCACTAAGAAAGGAGGAAGAAGGTAGGTGTATTTTCATGTGTCATCCCATCTGTTTTTTTCTACTATAGTTTGACGTATTCAAATTCAAAAGTAACAAAACAGTCATACTGAAGGAATTCTATAGAACGTCACTGTACGCACGGAACGCAGGTGTTTTCACAGGAACTTAAGTTCACATGTAGGAGGATGCTTGGTTCTCAATGCTCAGCTCAGGCATTTTAACGTCCTACTAACTATCAGTCCAGGAGTCAAAATGCAACGTTGTTGATAATTGAGTCCCACTGAGACCAATATCTTCTTTTACAAGGAACTTCTACAAATCACATATTATTATTTTAATAAGAATCAAAGGAGAAGAAGGATATTAGACTTGTGAACATTAGAATTTAAAATACATCCCTGCTCTAGAAATAAATACAAGATAAATGTTACGATGTCAAATCACTATATAGCTGCATGGACATTTTCATACCAACATTTATAAACCAGCCTAGACTGCACTATAGCACCCTATTCCCTATATAGTGCACTACTTTTGACCAGAGTCCAATGTGTCACGATCTTCGTAAAAATAGTCGGACCAAAGCCCAGCGTACTTTGAGTTCCACATAATTTATTAAAGATGTGAAACTTAGAAAAAACAATAAAGGAACAGGGAAGACAATGCAGTGCTAACAGGCAACTAAACAAAAACAACATCCCATAACCCACAGCTGGAGAAATGTAACTTAAATATGATCCCCAATTAGAGACAACGATAAACAGCTGCCTCTAATTGGGAATCATACAAATCACCAACATAGAAAATCAAACCTAGAACCCCACATAGAAAATATAAACTAGAACAATCGCCTAGTCACGCCCTGACCTACACTACCATAGAAAATATAAACTAGAACAACCCCCCAGTCACACCCTGACCTACTCTACCATAGAAAATATAAACTAGAACAATCCCCCAGTCACGCCCTGACCTACTCTACCATAGAAAATATAAACTAGAACAATCCCCAGTCACGCCCTGACCTACACTACCATAGAAAATATAAACTAGAACAACCCCCCAGTCACACCCCTGACCTACTCTACCATAGAAAATATAAACTAGAACAACCCCCCCAGTCACGCCCTGACCTACTCTACCATAGAAAATATAAACTAGAACAACCCCCCCAGTCACGCCCTGACCTACTCTACCATAGAAAATATAAACTAGAACAAGCCCCCAGTCACGCCCTGACCTACTCTACCATAGAAAATATAAACTAGAACAACCCCCCCAGTCACGCCCTGACCTACTCTACCATAGAAAATATAAACTAGAACAAGCCCCCAGTCACGCCCTGACCTACTCTACCATAGAAAATATAAACTAGAACAATCCCCCAGTCACGCCCTGACCTACTCTACCATAGAAAATATAAACTAGAACAACCCCCCAGTCACACCCTGACCTACTCTACCATAGAAAATATAAACTAGAACAACCCCCCCAGTCACGCCCTGACCTACTCTACCATAGAAAATATAAACTAGAACAATCCCCCAGTCACGCCCTGACCTACTCTACCATAGAAAATATAAACTAGAACAACCCCCAAGTCATGCCCTGACCTACTCTACCATAGAAAATATAAACTAGAACAACCCCCCAAGTCACGCCCTGACCTACTCTACCATAGAAAATATAAACTAGAACAACCCCCCCAGTCACGTCCTGACCTACTCTACAATAGAAAATATAAACTAGAACAACCTTTCTATGGTCAGGACGTGACACTATGTGAGGAAGGGATGGTCTCATGTTCCATCCATTCTTCTTTCCAAACAAACGTCAAGTCAAAAGATTGTGTATTTATTTAACCTGTATTTAACTAGGCAAGTCAGACAAGCACATTAATCAATGTATGAATATCTAGATATGTCACTAATGTAATGCATATGCAGTACTAATGTCACTAATATAATGCATACACTGTATGAATATGTAGATATGTCACTAATGTAATGCATATACAGTACTGTATGAATATGTAGATAGGTCACTAATATAATGTATACACAGTATGAATATGTAGATATGCCCTTAATATAATGTATACACAGTATGAATATGTAGATATGCCCTTAATATAATGTATACACAGTATGAATATGTAGATATGCCCTTAATATAATGTATACACAGTATGAATATGTAGATATGCCCTTAATATAATGTATACACAGTATGAATATGTAGATATGCCCTTAATATAATGTATACACAGTATGAATATGTAGATATGCCCTTAATATAATGTATACACAGTATGCATATGTAGATATGCCACTAATATAATGCATGTACTGTATGAATATGTAGATATGCCCTTAATATAATGTATACACAGTATGCATATGTAGATATGCCACTAATATAATGCATGTACTGTATGAATATGTAGATATGTCACTAATATAATGTATACACAGTATGTCACTAATATAATGCATTGTCATGAACCGGCTCAAAGCCCGTAACAAAAGGGAGACAACGTGGAGATAAGGAATAACAAAATATATATTTACTAAATAAAGTAAACGAAGTACAATATACAGTGGTGTGTGTAATCAGTAATCAGTAGTGTAAGGGAGTGTTTTGCATGAATGTGATAATGCAGGGTGTTGAAAGGTGCCAAAGCAAACAACCAAAAACCACCAAGATACACAACAAAATCTATAAAGGTGTCTGCATGGAGAGAGTCTCTCCTCCATGACTGGGGAAGAGGTGTATTTATCCTGGGAGACACCGGGCACAGGTGTGTCTGCATGGAGAGAGTCTCCTCCATGAATGGGGAAGTGGTGTATTTATCCTGGGAGACACCGGGCCCAGGTGTTTCACATGTAGCTGACGACCCTCCCCCCAACTCCGCACACAGGCATCCTAATAAGGAAACAAGAACAAAGAGAGAATACGGCAGACAGAGTGGGAGGGTCGTCACATGCATATACTGTATGAATATGTAGATATGCCACTATTATAATGCATATACTGTATGAATATGTAGATATGCCACTATTATAATGCATATACTGTATGAATATGTAGATATGCCACTATTATAATGCATATACTGTATGAATATGTAGATATGCCACTATTATCTCTCTCTCTCTCTCTCTCTCTCTCTCTCTCTCTCTCTCTCTCTCTCTCTCTCTCTCTCTCTCTCTCTCTCTCTCTCTCTCTCTCTCTCTCTCTCTC
>NW_027260015.1:0-5000 GCF_045791955.1 Oncorhynchus clarkii lewisi
ACGCAGACAGACAGAGTAACATTGGACAAGCAACATGTAGCACGCAGACAGACAGAGTAACATTGGACAAGCAACACGTAGCACGCAGACAGACAGAGTAACATTGGACAAGCAACACGTAGCACGCAGACAGACAGAGTAACATTGGACAAGCAACATGTAGCACGCAGACAGACAGGGTAACATTGGACAAGCAACATGTAGCACGCAGACAGACAGGGTAACATTGGACAAGCAACACGTAGCACGCAGACAGACAGAGTAACATTGGACAAGCAACACGTAGCACGCAGACAGACAGAGTAACATTGGACAAGCAACATGTAGCACGCAGACAGACAGAGTAACATTGGACAAGCAACACGTAGCACGCAGACAGACAGAGTAACATTGGACAAGCAACACGTAGCACGCAGACAGACAGGGTAACATTGGACAAGCAACATGTAGCACGCAGACAGACAGGGTAACATTGGACAAGCAACACGTAGCACGCAGACAGACAGAGTAACATTGGACAAGCAACACGTAGCACGCAGACAGACAGAGTAACATTGGACAAGCAACATGTAGCACGCAGACAGACAGAGTAACATTGGACAAGCAACATGTAGCACGCAGACAGACAGAGTAACATTGGACAAGCAACACGCAGCACGCAGACAGACAGAGTAACATTGGACAAGCAACACGCAGCACGCAGACAGACAGAGTAACATTGGACAAGCAACACGCAGCACGCATACAGACAGAGTAACATTGGACAAGCAACATGTAGCACGCAGACAGAGCAACAGCACAAAAAGCAACACAATCCATAAAAGCAGAAAAGTGTTTCCCCACCTCGCAAGCTACAGACAACATGGAAAGCTGCAGTACGCCGCTAGGAGTAATGTTCACAGGTCTGATTGGCCTTCACACATGTCTAAAGGTGTTTTCTGTGACAGTGTTTTTGTGAAGATGTTTTCTGTGAAGGTGATTTTTGTTAAGGTGTTTTTGGTAAAGGTGTTTTCTGTGAAGGTGTTATCTGTTAAGCGGTTTTTTGTGAACTTTTTTTTGTGAAGGTGTTTTCTGTGATAGTTTTTTTTATGGTGAAGGTGTTTCTGTGAAAATGTTTTTGGTGAAAGTGTTTTTGTGAAGGTATTTTTTGTGAAGGTGTTTTTTGTGAAAGTATTTTCCGTGAAGGTGTTTTTGTGAAGATGTTTTCTGTGAAAGTGTTTTCTGTGAAGATGTCTACAAAGTTGCCATCAACTATATTTCTATTATCTCACCTTCCCCTTTATCCAAATGTTCTTCTTGGTCTTGGGTGACTGGGATAGCAGAGTGGGCTTTAGACTCAAATAATTGATAAGATTTAATATTGCCAGTTGGTAGGAATATTGCCAAGACCACAAAGTAAAACCCTCTAGTCTAGTCTGTCAATACAGCTGTTCTGGGAATTGGTAGAATTGTGAACAATTGGAAACTGTTTTGCTTAATTTTTTTTACAGCAACAGAGAGAAACATTGGCACGACTTGAGGTTCTGGTTTAGTAGTTTTGACTATGACATGCAGCACAGATGACGCCTAGAGGGAGGGAGACGACATATCAGAGTGGAATGGAATTATGTTCCTATCACAACTGAAGGTGTAGTCATGCGTCACCGGCAATGCCCTCAAATTAGTCTGTTATAATGGACACAGACACACACACACACACACACAGACAGACAGACAGACAGACAGACAGACAGACAGACAGACAGACAGACAGACAGACAGACAGACAGACATATACACACACACAGATACACACACACACACAGACAGGCAGACAGACAGACAGACAGACAGACAGACACACACACACACAGACGGGCACGCATATACACACACACAGATACACACACACACACACACACAGACAGGCAGACAGATAGACACACACACACACAGACAGGCACGCATATACACACAGACAGACAGACAGACAGACAGACAGACAGACAGACAGACAGACAGACAGACAGACATATACACACACACAGACAGACAGACACACACACACACAGACACACACACACATACAGACAGGCACGCATACACACACACAGATACACACACACACAAAAACAGTTTGTTATAACTAGGCCTATTAAAGGGTTACTGTATAATATATAATAAACTATGTTAAACCGATAGGAGGGACATCCATACCCTCCTGACCAATTGAACAACGGAACATAAAACACAGTAAATACAATCCTGAATCAACCACATAAAAAGCTTCTGAGCAGATTTTCATGACAAGACTGACCTTTTGTGGTGTAAAACTGCACATTTCAAAGCCACAAAATGAAAGCCTTTGCAAAATGATTCATCCATTCAAATGATGTACTAATGGTGCTGTCAGATAGGGGGAACAAAGCAGACTGCTAATACACTGAATCAATCAAACCACTGATCAGACTAAAAGCAAGGAAACATCAAATAAACTATTTAAAAATGCAATACAAAGATTACAATTCAGGACATTTTTGCTACATTTCAGCCAATATGATATAATTTCCATTATATCGATATAAGACTTGTATTGAGGATTGCTACAGTAAATAACAGTTTTCTGAATTAAAGCTCCCACTTTTCAAGGAATAATATTGCTGAAAACCTTGACGTCAACAATGTAACTCTAAAGTGGAATTTGCTAGCAGGGAAGAAATTACTTCTGTAAGGAGTAAGATTTACTGATGCTGGGTGGTGATACTGTGATTCAATGTTACTTATGTAGGCGAGGTCTGCCACATAATATATATAGCGTCCATATTAGAACTTCCTTAGATGATGCAGTGTCCATTTTAAGGACAGCCACATATAATACGGTGTCCATATTAGGACATCCTCAGATCATATAGTGTACATTTTTAGGACCGCCTCATGTAATACAGTGTCCATATTAGGACAGCCTCAGAGAATACGATGTCCATATTAGGACAGCCTCAGAGAATACGATGTCCATATTAGGACATCCTCAGAGAATACAGTGTCCGTATTAGGATAGCTTCAGTGAATACGATGTCCATATTAGGATACCCTCAGATCATACATGTCCATTTTAAGGACAGCCTCGTAAAATACGGTGTCAATTTTAGGACAGCCTCCTTGAATGCGGTGTCCATGTAACAGTACAACTTTAAACCGTCTCCTCGCCCATACCCGGGCTCGAACCAGGGACCCTCTGCACACATCAACAACAGTCACCCACGAAGCATCGTTACCCATCGCTCCACAAACGCCGCGTCCCTTGCAGAGCAAGGGGAACTACTACTTCAAGGTCTTAGAGCAAGTGACGTCATCGATTGAAACGCTATTTAGCGCGAACACCGCTAACTAGCTAGCCATTTCACATCCGTTACACTCATATTAGGACATCCTCAGAACATACGGTGTCCATAGTAGAGGACAGTCTCAGAGTCTGACACCGGATCCTAAAGCTCTGACACGTTGACAAACAGTATAACCACAATGTTCTCTGTGATGTACCATGATGGAGGATGTGTGCTCTTTTTCTGACCCTTCTTATCGGTCCTGTGAGGGAGCAGACACGGATTCTGTAGGCTTTTTCTCCGTTTTTCTCTCTCGCTCTGACCCTTTTATACAAATCTGATAAGAAACGGGAGATAAATTGATCAGCTAAACAGTTCAGGAATAGGAACTCCCAGACGGAAGGACTCCAAGATTTACTAACTGCTGGGGAAATGCAGCGCAGTACATCAGAAGTCAGTACTATAAAACAAACCTGAAACCCAGACAGCTGTGACAAATGTCATTATGATCATGTTGAACGCTGCCTGGAAATCCCTGAGGGAACAGATTAAACAATAATCCTATAGTGGCATGGGATGCTTCCCAAACACCACCATGTTCCCTATACAGAATACAACTTCTGACCAGGGCCCTGTAGGGAATAGGGTGCCATTTGGGACGAGCCCCTTATCTACATCCTATAGTGACATGGTGGAAGGAGGCAAAAAAACTGGAACAGAAATACATTGTCTACATCCCAAAAAGCACCCTATTCCCTACATAGTGCACTACTTTTGACCAGAGACCTATGGGAGTAGTGCACTAGAAAGAGAATAGAGTGACACGTGAAATGCACTCCATAGTAAAAAGGGAAAATACTTGAAAGTATAAAGTGTCAGCCTGAGAGAGCAGATATCTGTCTCTGGCAAAGTTATATTTCTTCCCTCTTTTTAGGGGGTTTCTCACCTGTCACTTATAATGTGTCTAATCCTCCTGTGGTCTTTGTGCTTTTCTGAAGTGATTTTCAAATGGTGCAGTGGGCTCCTGAGAAGGCACCTCATCCACTAAGAGAGGGGGATCATTACCGCTAAGCCAAGCAAGGAGAGAGGAAAGGAAAGGAAAATATGAGGGGGAGAAGGCTTTGGTGAAGAAACGCAATATTCAAAGCAGGAAGAAAGTAAGTCAAATGCAGACACCCTTAACAGAAAGGGAAAAAACTCATGTTGGAGCTAAAACGATATGACAATGTCTATACTGTTATTATTTCTGTTTTCTACATGGAAGGGTCATGACCGTTACATGGACTGCTGCAGAACTATCTGTATTATGGAAGGGTCATGACCATTACATGGACTGCAGAACTATCTGTATTATGGAAGGGTCATGACCATTACATGGACTGCAGAACTATCTGTATTATGGAAGGGTCATGACCGTTGCATGGACTGCAGAACTATCTGTATTATGGAAGGGTCATGACCATTACCTGGACTGCAGTACTATCTGTATTATGGAAGGGTCATGACCATTACATGGACTGCTGCATAACTATCTGTATTATGGAAGGGTCATGACCGTTACATGGACTGCTGCAGAACTATCTGTATTATGGAAGGGTCATGACCGTTACATGGACTGCAGAACTATCTGTATTATGGAAGGGTCATGACCGTTACATGGACTGCTGCAGAACTATCTGTATTATGGAAGGGTCATGA
>NW_027260015.1:12500-18586 GCF_045791955.1 Oncorhynchus clarkii lewisi
CTGTCCTGACCCTGATCCTGCCCGTACCTGTCCTGACCCTGATCCTGCCTGTACCTGCCTGACTCTGATTTGGATACAACTCTTTGCCTGTCCTGACCCTGACCCTGCCTGTACCTGTCCTGACCCTGACCCTGCCTGTACCTGTCCTGACCCTGACCCTGCCTGTACCTGCCTGACTCTGATTTGGATACAACTCTTTGCCTGTCTTGACTTCCCTTTTTCCTGCCCCTTGAACTATTATCACCTCTGAGACTGGTACTATCCACCTCCTGTGTCTGCATCTGGGGCTGAGCCCTGAGTCCTGATCTTAATGAAGGTAGTTTAGACGAGCATCCACATCCAGTCTGTTCATAACGAGACTGGTGCATGTAGTTCTACCATTAGTGCCTCAAACTCCATTGGCCCTGTGCCAGGCACTTATCAAATGAGATGGTCAATCTGAACAAAATGTTAATTTATCTGATTTGCAGAACTTTTCACATGAACCTCTTTAGGTAGTTTGTACGAGCATCTGAATGAGATGTATTTTATAAGGCAAACAGATCCGACTACATATCTCAGATAACAACATGGCTCACAGGCAGGCAGGGAGGCAGCAACAATATAAAACACAAAATGCTTTTATCTCGACTACGCCAACGAGCTCGGATTTCGTAGGGCAGCAGCAGCACATCAAATTAAATGTTATTCTGCTATTCATATTGAAGATTTCATCTCTGGGGCTAAATAACACACTTTCCACCGAGTCGCACACAAGGGATAACCGTTCCCTAGAGACATGCACTAACAACACATCTCGCTGCTTGAGCATCACTTAAATTGACATGAATTTACCTCAAAGGGAAAGCTAAATAGTGCAACTCATCAAGACGTTCCTCTATGATAAGGAGGAATGCATAATATACATACATCATTCATGTAAATCAATTCATTTTTTCTTCCCATTCTGCATCCAAAATGGCACCCTATTCCCTACATAGTGCACTTTCTTTCAACCAGGGCCCATAGGGATTAGGGCGCTATTTGGGACGTACCAGCACAGTTTAAGATGACCAATCTTGATGTGATTTAGGTGCCAGTAGCGGTTTCTCATTTCTCACAGCACTGTAGAAGACAGAGTGCTTAAGAGGACAATTTGGCACAACAGAGTGTCACCACAGGACAATGGTACACTATGTATTTGTTTCATAACTCACAGTAAGGCCATCCCCAACACAAAGCAGAAAGAGGAGCTGGGTGAAGATGTGCATTACCTTGTGAAGCTCAAAGAGTGTTACAGTAGTGTGGTTGACTGGGATTTCGAACCTGGGTTTCCCGTGTGCGACGAGACTGTTAGCCTGCTTAGCTAAAGCATTAGCTTGGTGAGTTTGGGGGATGGAAGTCTTCAGGTCTCAGGCAAGGTTACATTACCAACAAATAAGCCAACTAAATTTACAACAATATTGTTAGTAAAGTCTGTTGTGTTACATCGTCTGTTAATGTCAATTTAGTAGAGGCCTGGCGAAAGACTAGTTATTGGAAACAAAGATATTCATGAATATTCCAAGGTCTCTCTTGTTGGCATTTAATTATCAGAGACAAATAACATTGTGGGACATAAACAACCTATATGCACTTGAGGGAGACAAAATGACAATTTGTTTACATTAGAAGATGCAAACTAGCTAGCTAGAGCAGCCTTCATATTTTCCATAATGGGCCTACAGAACGTTATATGAATAAAACAATGACTTCCGTGCAGCTCATTTGTTTACAAAACAACACTGCTCTTAAATAACAGCTGTTTATAAATAATAAACACCAACTTTGATAGCTTCATACATTGCCCATTTGAAAATGGTACACTAAACAGACAACGAAAATGTACAAACACAAAATAAAAGCTATGTTATTACTGATAACAAAGTAAAATCATACCAAAATACTAATGTGTCCATGTCAGTTATTCATAAAAAACGTCAGAATACATCCATTTTAATTGGACAAGAGCCTAAAACACAAGGCCCAATCTACACTGGAGTTGGTTACCAAGACAACATGTCATGTTTTTACCTAAATCTACTTGAAAATCTATGGCAAGACCAAGATATGGTTGTCTGGCAATGATCAACAACCAAATTATTAGAGTTTGAATGATTTGGAAAATAATAAAAAGGGCCTATGTTGAAGGGAATTTAGTCTATATCAAAACATAATGTGTTCAGTATACTGAAGGGAATTTAGTCTTAATCAAAACATCATGTGTTCAGTTTATTGAAGGGAATTTAGTCTATATCAAAACAGCGTGCATTCAGTATATTGAAGGGAATTTAGGCTATATCAAAACATCATGTATTCAGTATACTGAAGGGAATTTAGGCTATATCCAAACATCATAATGTAATTCATGAGAAAACAAGATAACCTATTCATAGTACCACTGAAGTCTCTTTATACACTGATAACATGTAAGGCTTAGGTTTAATTCATAGTGCAAATAAATCCCCCTGGGTTATAATCCAGATAAGTCAAAGGTCTCGATGCAGACCCAGAACCTAAAATAAAGATTAATCCTAGTTTCATACTGCTTGTTTACCAGATGCTAGATACACAAACCCCTTCCAGTGTTGGAGAGAGGACATCTTTCTGAAGTGCACAGTTGTATCATTATAAATATTTGCTATTCACAGATTGACTACGTCTTTATCAACCTAATGTTAGATAAACAGTTCATTCAAGTTGAGACATGATTGTTGAAAGCATCTGATGGTTTCTCTGTGAGAGGAGGGTTGATGTTTTCTCACTTAAAAGGGGCCAATCTGGTGTTAAAACAATAACAACGTTTTGGTAAAACGCTGGAGGATGGTGCTGGAGAAATGTAACCACTCTCAAATTCATAGACAGAGCTATGGATGCAAGGATGGACCATCCAGGATACCAAATGTATAGTTCTAACCTTGTTTTTAGGCTAAACAGTGTTATATTTGCAAAGTTGACATACATTGTAGTAAAATAAGCTTCTATTTTGGGTTCTGATGGGGTATGACAGCTGGACTAAGCTCATGAGGCTTTTATAAATTATAATTTTCAAGAATCAATCAGTATATGTCATTATTTATAAGTCCAAAAATGGATGTAGCAACTGGAGATTGGTGCTTTAAAAGTCCTAATTGTACAGTCAAATGTACTGTATGTTTGTGTTGTATGGCATTGTGTACAATGTACACTGAGTTTGGGTAGACAGCTAATTCTGTAACACCTTTGGGTCAAAATAACCAAAAACATGTACTGTAGTGTAAACGTATATTATTGTAGCAGAATATTAGCCATCTGACTTTGGAGAGGGCAGCCATTTTGTTTCATAGCTTATTGTTTCCCCTCCCTCTTCAGAGCTCCTTCACGTCAAACATCAACTGTTTTTGGAGGGCATAAACAAAAAAAGCTACGGAACATAATTGGGCCAATTTACTAGCTCATTAACCTGGCTGCATGACTGCCTTTTGTCAACAGTATTCACATTCTAAAACAGGGGGAGGAAGGGAGGAGGGAGGGGGCAGGCAACAACGGAAGGAAAGACAATTAATAATTTGTCCTTACACATTATTTGTCCTTACATTTCACCTTGAGAAACTGTGAACTGGCAAAGCCAAGGCCTATATTCAGAAAGCCACTCAGAGTAGGAGGGCTGGTCTAGGATCAGTTATCCCCTGTCCATATAATTTTATACCTTGTGAGGGCACAACTAATCCGAGATCAGCACTTCTATTGTGAATAATTTGTCCCTGCACGTTCAGTTGAATAGTGAAATTTCACCTGAAGACTGTGAACTGGCAAAGAATATTCTGATCTAGGATCAGGTCCCCCTTGTCCATGTAATCTTATTCATTATAATCTAAAGAGCAAAACTGATCCTAGATCAGCACTTCTATTCCAAATCTCAGCCTGCGAGGTGAGTGCATTGCAGTGGAGGAGAGTTTAGTGGCAGAACAGAGCAGTCATCCATACACCCTGCCCGGCCACCCGTGAGTTGACCCTTGAGAAAGCAGACGTTGGTCGGGGCAAGGACAGGGACAATGCTGCATCGCTACCGAATCATTCCAAAATAATGACTTCTGAAAGGAGTGTAGCTCCTTGGACCCTGGCTGGCACTGTCTGACGGCTGCTGCCGGTGCTGTCCCTGAATGACTTGTGGCCGATCCGGCTCTGTGTGTGGTACCCAGGTGGATTAACATTTAGTGGTCCTTTGTGGCTCAGTTGGTAAAAGGTTGCGGGTTCAACTCCCGCAGTGATCAGACACACATACTATAAATGTATGTACTCACTGTACTGTGAGCAGCTTGGGAGGATAAAAGAGTCTGAAGAAGCATATTGGAAATGCTGAGATCCAGGCATGGCCTGCTGTTTATAAGTAGGATAGAAGGATAGTATCTGCAGGTGAAGGGATTAATCCCTGGATGTAGCCTTACTGAAGGAAAGATCCATGGCTGGTAAAGGACCAGATGGATTCTGGGAGAGTGCTAAAGTGTTGAAGCCAAAAGAAAGGTGAGAACTCAAAACATCAGAGAAAGTAAATGACTTACTCTTGAAATGTCTCAGCCATTGAAATAGGTTTTGGCATATGTGTAGACATGGGCATGTGTACACTGGGGTGTTCAACCAACCCATATCAAGACAACACTGTACTGGAGACTGCTAGAAACCAAATGAACAATTCCTGTAAAATAATATCATAATATACACTTACACTACATGACCAAAAATATGTGGACACCTGCTCGTCCAACATTTACTAAATACATGATGTTTTAATATAGCCTAAATTCCATTCAATTTACTGAATACATTGTGTTTTTTATATAGCCTAAATCATGGGCATTAATATGACGTTGGTCCCCCCTTTGCTGCCATAACAGCCTCCACTCTTCTGGGAAGGCTTTCCACTAGATGTTGGAACATTGCTACAGGGACTCTCTTCCATTCAGCCACAAGAGTATTAGTGAGGTCGAGCACTGATGTTGGGCGATTAGGCCTGGCTCGCAGTCGGCGTTCCAATTCATCCCAAAGGTGTTCGATGGGGTTGAGGTCAGGCCTCTATGCAGGCCAGTCAAGTTCTTCCACAGGAATCTCAACAAACCATTTCTGTATGGACCTGGCTTTCTGCACGAGGGCATTGTGATGTTGAAACAGGAAAGGGACTTTACCAAACTGTTGCCACAAAGTCGGAAGCACAGAATGATCTTGTATACCGTAGCATTTAGATTTCCCTTTACTGGAACTAAGGGGCCTTGTAATGTGTGTATAGATATTCTTCAATGTGTTTCTTTACTTTTTTTTTCTTTATTTTGTTTACGTCTTATGTCAAGCTCAGTATATGAACAACTTTTAATCTAAACGCCTTTGTGGTCCTCCTGAATAAAACATACAGCACAATGTTATTTTTTAGTATGTCACCAATGGTTTTCATATCACAGTGAATGCTTGTGTACTCCACACAGTTCAACTATTAATTATTCATATCCTCATTACTCCTAATGTTTCTGCTTTCTGAATGAATGAATTTTCTCTGTAGGTTTTGAACTAGTGCTTCTTTGTACCCATACCATGCTGGGTGTAATCTAACTGAGCCAACTGGATGGATTGTCAGTGTAACTATAAGGGCTTCAGTTCAAATATTCAGTCCCACTTTGGGGGTTTGTTTCATGATCATTTCTGTGATAATATTCATAATCACATTAGATAACACTGTTTAGTGTTTTAACCCTTTACAGTAACACTGCTTAGTGTTTTAATTCTTACAGTAACACTGTTTAGTGTTTTAACCCTTACATTAACACTGTTTAGTGTTTTAACCCTTTACAGTAACACTGTTTAGTGTTTTAACCCTTACATTAACACTGTTTAGTGTTTTAACCTTTTACAGTAACACTGCTTAGTGTTTTAACCTTTTACAGTAACACTGTTTAGTGTTTTAACCCTTTACAGTAACACTGCTTAGTGTTTTAACCCTTACATTAACACTGTTTAGTGTTTTAACCCTTTACAGTAACACTGCTTAGTGTTTTAATCCTTACATTAACACTGTTTAGTGTTTTAATCCTTACATTAAC
>NW_027260016.1:0-18583 GCF_045791955.1 Oncorhynchus clarkii lewisi
GTATTGTGTGTTGTGTTGCTTGTTGTGTGTTGTGTTGTGTGGTGTGTTGTGTGTGGTGTGTGGTGTGTTGTGTGTTGTGTTGTGTGTTGATGTAATGTGTTGTGTTGTGTGTTGTGTGTTGGGTGTTGGTTGTTGTGTTGTGTTGCGTAATGGGTGTTGTGTGGTATTGTGTGTTGTGTTGTGTGTGTGTGTGTGTTGTGTTTTGTTTGTTGTGTTGTGTGTGGTTTTGTGTGTGGTGTGTTGTGTGTTGTGTTGTGTGTTGTGTGTTGTATTGTATGTTGTGTGTTGTGTGTTGTGGTGTGTTGTGTTTGAGTGTGTGTGTGTTGTGTGTTGTGTTGTGTTGTGTGTGGCGTGTGGTGTGTTGTTGTGTGTGGTGTGTTGTGTTATGTGTTGTGTGTTGTGTTTTGTTGTGTTGTGTGTGGCGTGTTGTGTGGTGTGTTGTGTGTTGTGTTGTGTGTGTGTGTTGTGTGGTGTGGTGTGTTGTGTGTGTGTTGTGTGTTGTGTTGTGTGGTGTGTTGTGTTGTGTTGTGGTGTGTGTTGTGTTTTGTGGTGTGTGTTGTGTGTTGGGTTGTGTGTTGGGTTCTGTGTTGTGTGTTGTGTGGTGTGTGGTGTTGTGTGTTGTGTGTTGTGTTGTGTGTGTTGTGTTGTGTTGTGTTGGGTGTTGTGTGGTATTGTGTGTTGTGTTGTGTTGTGTGGTGTGTTGTGTTGTGTGTTGTGGTGTGTGTTGTGTTTTGTGGTGTGTGTTGTGTGTTGGGTTCTGTGTTGTGTGTTGTGTGGTGTGTGGTGTTGTGTGTTGTGTGTTGTGTTTGTGTGTTGTGTTGTGTTGTGTTGGGTGTTGTGTGGTATTGTGTGTTGTGTTGCTTGTTGTGTGTAGTGTGTTGTGTTTTGTTTGTTGTGTTGTGTGTGGTTTTGTGTGTGGTGTGTTGTGTGTGTTGTGTTGTGTGTAGTGTTGTATTGTATGTTGTGTGTCGTGTGTTGTGGTGTGTTGTGTTTGAGTGTGTGTGTGTGTTGTGTGTTGTGTTGTGTTGTGTGTTGAGTTGTGTGTTGTGTGTGGCGTGTGGTGTGTTGTTGTGTGTGGTGTGTTGTGTGTGTGTTGTGTGTTGTGTTTTGTGTGTTGGTGTGGTGTGTTGCGTGGTGTGTTGTGTGTTGATGTAATGTGGTGTGTTTGTGTGTTGTGTGTGTTGTGTGTGGCGTGTGGTGTGTTGTGTTGCGTGTTGTGTGTTGTGTTGTGTGGTGTGTTGTGTGTTGGGTGTTGTGTGGCGTGTGTTGTGTGGTGTGTGGTATTGTGTGTTGTGTCGCGTTGTGTGTTGTGTGTTGTGTTGTGTGTTGTGTTATGTGTGGTGTGTTGTGTGTGGCGTGTTGTGTGTTGTTGTGTTTTGTGTTGTGTGGTGTGGTGTGTTGGGTGTTGTGTTGCGTGTTGTGTGGTGTGTGGTATTGTGTGTTGTGTGGTGTGTTGTGTGTGGCGTGTTGTGTGTTGTGTTGTGTGTTGTGTGTTGCGTGTTGTGTGTTGTGTGTTGTGGTTTTTGTTGTGTGTTGTGGTGTGTGTTGGGTTGTGTTTTGTATTGTGTTGTGTGTTTGTGTTGTGTTGTGTGTGTGTTGTGTTGTGTGGTGTGTTGTGTTGTGTTGTGTTGTGTGTTGTGTTTGAGTGTGTGTGTGTGTTGTGTGTTGTGGTGTTGTGTGTTGTTTTGGGTGTTGTGTGGTGTGCGGTGTGTTGTGTATTGTGTTGTGTGTGTGGCGTGTTGTGTGTTGTGTGTTGTTTTGTGTGTTGTGTGGTCTGTGTTGTGTTGTGTGTGGTGTGTGGCGTGTGGTGTGTTGTGTTGTGTTGGGTGTTGTGTGGCCTGTGTTGTGTGTTGTGTGGTATTGTGTGTTGTGTTGCTTGTTGTGTGTTGTGGTGTGTGGTGTGTTGTTGTGTGTGTTGTGTTGTGTGTTGCGTGGTGTGTTGTGTGGTATTGTGTGGTGTGTGGTGTGTGGTTTGTTGTTGTGTGTGGTGTGTTGTGTGTTGTGTTGTGGTGTGTTGTGTGTGTGTGTTGTGTTGTGGTGTGTGTTGTGTGTTGGGTTGTGTGGTGTGTGGTGTTGTGTGGTGTGTGTGTGTGGTGTGTGGTGTGGTGTGGTGTGTGGTGTTGTGTGGTGTGTGTTTTGTGTGTGGTTGTGTGTGTGTTGTGTTGTGTTGTGGTGTGTGTTGTGTTTTGTGGTGTGTGTTGTGTGTTGTGTGGTGTGTGGTATTGTGTGTTGTTTTGTTGTGTGTTGTGTGGTGTGTGGTGTGTTGTTGTGTGTGGTGTGTTGTGTGTTGTGTGTTGTGTTTTGTGGTGTGTTTTGTGTGTGTTGGTTGTGTTGTGTGTTGGGTTGTGTGTTGGGTTGTGTGTTGTGTGTTGTGTGTTGTGTGGTGTGGTGTGTGGTGTTGTGTGTTGTGTTGTGTGTGTTGTGTTGTGTGGTGTGTGGAGTGTTGTGTTGTGTGTTGTATTGTGTGTTGTGTGTTGTGTTTTGTTTGTTGTGTTGTGTGTGGTGTGTGGTTTTGTGTGTGTTGTTGTGTGTTGTGTTGTGTGTTGTGGTTTGTGTTTGAGTGTGTGTGTGTTGGTTTGGGTATGTGTGTTGTGTGTGTGTGTGTGTGTGTTGCGTGTTGTGTTTGAGTGTGTGTGTGTGTGTGTTGGTTTGGGTATGTGTGTTGGTTTGGGTGTGTGTGTGTGTGTGTGTGTTGGTTTGGGTGTTGTGTTGTGTGTTGGGTGTTGGTTGTTGTGTTGTGTTGCGTGATGGGTGTTGTGTGGTATTGTGTGTTGTGTTGCTTGTTGTGTGTAGTGTGTTGTGTTTTGTTTGTTGTGTTGTGTGTGGTTTTGTGTGTGGTGTGTTGTGTGTTGTGTTGTGTGTTGTGTGTTGTATTGTATGTTGTGTGTTGTGTGTTGTGGTGTGTGTGTTTGAGTGTGTGTGTGTGTGTGTGTTGTGTGGTGTGTTGTGTGTTGGGTGTTGTGTGGCATGTGGTGTGTGGTATTGTGTGTTGTGTTGCTTGTTGTGTGTTGTGTTGTGTGGTGTGGTGTGTGTTGTGTGTGTATTTCTGTAGGTCAATTGCTGCAATTTGCTGAAAATTGTCCATAATAATGTCCCTAATCATCTAGTTTGAACAGTTATGTTTAAAACATTGTATCCGGAGTGCAACCAAACATGATTTTAGACCTTGTTTATGGAAAAGTGGTTATTTCTGTAGGTCAATTGCTGCAATATGCTGAAAATTGTCCACAATAATGTCCCTAATCATCTAGTTTGAACAGTTATGTTTAAAACATTGTATCCGGAGTGCAACCAAACATGATTTAGTCCTTGTTTATGGAAAAGTGGTTATTTCTGTAGTTCAATTGCTGCAATTTGCTGAAAATTGTCCATAATAATGTCCCTAATCATCTAGTTTGAACAGTTATGTTTAAAACATTGTATCCGGAGTGCAACCAAACATGATTTAGACTTTGTTTATGGAAAAGTGGTTATTTCTATAGATCAATTGCTGCAATTTGCTGAAAATTGTCCATAATAATGTCCCTAATCATCTAGTTTGAACAGTTATGTTTAAAACATTGTATCCGGAGTGCAACCAAACATGATTTTAGACCTTGTTCACGGAAAAGTGGTTATTTCTATTGCTGCAACTTGCTGAAAATTGTCCATAATGTCCCTAATCATCTAGTTTGAACAGTTATGTTTAAAACATTGTATCCGGAGTGCAACCAAACATGATTTTAGACCTTGTTTATGGAAAAGTGGTTATTTCTGTAGTTCAATTGCTGCAATTTGCTGAAAATTGTCCATAATAATGTCCCTAATCATCTAGTTTGAACAGTTATGTTTAAAACATTGTATTCGGTGTGCAACCAAACATGATTTTAGACCTTGTTTATGGAAAAGTTGTTATTTCTGTAGTTCAATTGCTGCAATTTGCTGAAAATTGTCCATAATAATGTCCCTAATCAGCTAGTTTGAACAGTTATGTTTAAAACATTGTATCCGGAGTGCAACCAAACATGATTTAGACCTTGTTTATGGGAAAGTGGTTATTTCTGTAGTTCAATTGCTGCAATTTGCTGAAAATTGTCCATAATAATGTCCCTAATCATCTAGTTTGAACAGTTATGTTTAAAACATTGTATCCGGAGTGCAACCAAACATGATTTAGACCTTGTTTATGGAAAAGTGGTTATTTCTGTAGTTCAATTGCTGCAATTTGCTGAAAATTGTCCATAATAATGTCCCTAATCATCTAGTTTGAACAGTTATGTTTAAAACATTGTATCCGGAGTGCAACCAAACATGATTTAGACTTTGTTTATGGAAAAGTGGTTATTTCTGTAGATCAATTGCTGCAATTTGCTGAAAATTGTCCATAATAATGTCCCTAATCATCTAGTTTGAACAGTTATGTTTAAAACATTGTATCCGGAGTGCAACCAAACATGATTTTAGACCTTGTTTATGGAAAAGTGGTTATTTCTGTAGGTCAATTGCTGCAATTTGCTGAAAATTGTCCATAATAATGTCCCTAATCATCTAGTTTGAACAGTTATGTTTAAAACATTGTATCCGGAGTGCAACCAAACATGATTTTAGACCTTGTTTATGGAAAAGTGGTTATTTCTGTAGTTCAATTGCTGCAATTTGCTGAAAATTGTCCATAATAATGTCCCTAATCAGCTAGTTTGAACAGTTATGTTTAAAACATTGTATCCGGAGTGCAACCAAACATGATTTAGACCTTGTTTATGGAAAAGTGGTTATTTCTGTAGTTCAATTGCTGCAATTTGCTGAAAATTGTCCATAATAATGTCCCTAATCATCTAGTTTGAACAGTTATGTTTAAAACATTGTATCCGGAGTGCAACCAAACATGATTTAGACTTTGTTTATGGAAAAGTGGTTATTTCTATAGATCAATTGCTGCAATTTGCTGAAAATTGTCCATAATAATGTCCCTAATCATCTAGTTTGAACAGTTATGTTTAAAACATTGTATCCGGAGTGCAACCAAACATGATTTTAGACCTTGTTTATGGAAAAGTGGTTATTTCTATTGCTGCAACTTGCTGAAAATTGTCCATAATGTCCCTAATCATCTAGTTTGAACAGTTATGTTTAAAACATTGTATCCGGAGTGCAACCAAACATGATTTTAGACCTTGTTTATGGAAAAGTGGTTATTTCTGTAGTTCAATTGCTGCAATTTGCTGAAAATTGTCCATAATAATGTCCCTAATCATCTAGTTTGAACAGTTATGTTTAAAACATTGTATCCGGAGTGCAACCAAACATGATTTTAGACCTTGTTCATGGAAAAGTGGTTATTTCTATTGCTGCAACTTGCTGAAAATTGTCCATAATGTCCCTAATCATCTAGTTTGAACAGTTATGTTTAAAACATTGTATCCGGAGTGCAACCAAACATGATTTTAGACCTTGTTTATGGAAAAGTGGTTATTTCTGTAGGTCAATTGCTGCAATATGCTGAAAATTGTCCACAATAATGTCCCTAATCATCTAGTTTGAACAGTTATGTTTAAAACATTGTATCCGGAGTGCAACCAAACATGATTTTAGACCTTGTTTATGGAAAAGTGGTTATTTCTGTAGTTCAATTGCTGCAATTTGCTGAAAATTGTCCATAATAATGTCCCTAATCATCTAGTTTGAACAGTTATGTTTAAAACATTGTATCCGGAGTGCAACCAAACATGATTTAGACCTTGTTTATGGAAAAGTGGTTATTTCTGTAGTTCAATTGCTGCAATTTGCTGAAAATTGTCCATAATAATGTCCCTAATCATCTAGTTTGAACAGTTATGTTTAAAACATTGTATCCGGAGTGCAACCAAACATGATTTTAGACCTTGTTTATGGAAAAGTGGTTATTTCTGTAGGTCAATTGCTGCAATTTGCTGAAAATTGTCCATAATAATGTCCCTAATCATCTAGTTTGAACAGTTATGTTTAAAACATTGTATCCGGAGTGCAACCAAACATGATTTAGACCTTGTTTATGGAAAAGTGGTTATTTCTGTAGTTCAATTGCTGCAATTTGCTGAAAATTGTCCATAATAATGTCCCTAATCATCTAGTTTGAACAGTTATGTTTAAAACATTGTATCCGGAGTGCAGCCAAACATGATTTTAGACCTTGTTTATGGAAAAGTGGTTACTTCTGTAGGTCAATTGCTGCAATTTGCTGAAAATTGTCCATAATAATGTCCCTAATCATCTAGTTTGAACAGTTATGTTTAAAACATTGTATCCGGTGTGCAACCAAACATGATTTTAGACCTTGTTTATGGAAAAGTTGTTATTTCTGTAGTTCAATTGCTGCAATTTGCTGAAAATTGTCCATAATAATGTCCCTAATCAGCTAGTTTGAACAGTTATGTTTAAAACATTGTATCCGGAGTGCAACCAAACATGATTTAGACCTTGTTTATGGAAAAGTGGTTATTTCTGTAGTTCAATTGCTGCAATTTGCTGAAAATTGTCCATAATAATGTCCCTAATCATCTAGTTTGAACAGTTATGTTTAAAACATTGTATCCGGAGTGCAACCAAACATGATTTAGACCTTGTTTATGGAAAAGTGGTTATTTCTGTAGTTCAATTGCTGCAATTTGCTGAAAATTGTCCATAATAATGTCCCTAATCATCTAGTTTGAACAGTTATGTTTAAAACATTGTATCCGGAGTGCAACCAAACATGATTTAGACTTTGTTTATGGAAAAGTGGTTATTTCTGTAGATCAATTGCTGCAATTTGCTGAAAATTGTCCATAATAATGTCCCTAATCATCTAGTTTGAACAGTTATGTTTAAAACATTGTATCCGGAGTGCAACCAAACATGATTTTAGACCTTGTTTATGGAAAAGTGGTTATTTCTGTAGTTCAATTGCTGCAATTTGCTGAAAATTGTCCATAATAATGTCCCTAATCATCTAGTTTGAACAGTTATGTTTAAAACATTGTATCCGGTGTGCAACCAAACATGATTTTAGACCTTGTTTATGGAAAAGTGGTTATTTCTGTAGTTCAATTGCTGCAATTTGCTGAAAATTGTCCATAATAATGTCCCTAATCATCTAGTTTGAACAGTTATGTTTAAAACATTGTATCCGGAGTGCAACCAAACATGATTTTAGACCTTGTTTATGGAAAAGTGGTTATTTCTATTGCTGCAACTTGCTGAAAATTGTCCATAATGTCCCTAATCATCTAGTTTGAACAGTTATGTTTAAAACGTTGTATCCGGAGTGCAACCAAACATGATTTTAGACCTTGTTTATGGAAAAGTGGTTATTTCTGTAGTTCAATTGCTGCAATTTGCTGAAAATTGTCCATAATAATGTCCCTAATCATCTAGTTTGAACAGTTATGTTTAAAACATTGTATCCGGAGTGCAACCAAACATGATTTTAGACCTTGTTTATGGAAAAATTGTTATTTCTGTAGTTCAATTGCTGCAATTTGCTGAATATTGTCCATAATAATGTCCCTAATCATCTAGTTTGAACAGTTATGTTTAAAACATTGTATCCGGTGTGCAACCAAACATGATTTTAGACCTTGTTTATGGAAAAGTTGTTATTTCTGTAGTTCAATTGCTGCAATTTGCTGAAAATTGTCCATAATAATGTCCCTAATCAGCTAGTTTGAACAGTTATGTTTAAAACATTGTATCCGGAGTGCAACCAAACATGATTTAGACCTTGTTTATGGAAAAGTGGTTATTTCTGTAGTTCAATTGCTGCAATTTGCTGAAAATTGTCCATAATAATGTCCCTAATCATCTAGTTTGAACAGTTATGTTTAAAACATTGTATCCGGAGTGCAACCAAACATGATTTAGACCTTGTTTATGGAAAAGTGGTTATTTCTGTAGTTCAATTGCTGCAATTTGCTGAAAATTGTCCATAATAATGTCCCTAATCATCTAGTTTGAACAGTTATGTTTAAAACATTGTATCCGGAGTGCAACCAAACATGATTTTAGACCTTGTTTATGGAAAAGTGGTTATTTCTGTAGTTCAATTGCTGCAATTTGCTGAAAATTGTCCATAATAATGTCCCTAATCATCTAGTTTGAACAGTTATGTTTAAAACATTGTATCCGGAGTGCAACCAAACATGATTTTAGACCTTGTTTATGGAAAAGTGGTTATTTCTGTAGTTCAATTGCTGCAATTTGCTGAAAATGGTCCATAATAATGTCCCTAATCATCTAGTTTGAACAGTTATGTTTAAAACATTGTATCCGGAGTGCAACCAAACATGATTTTAGACCTTGTTCATGGAAAAGTGGTTATTTCTATTGCTGCAACTTGCTGAAAATTGTCCATAATGTCCCTAATCATCTAGTTTGAACAGTTATGTTTAAAACATTGTATCCGGAGTGCAACCAAACATGATTTTAGACCTTGTTTATGGAAAAGTGGTTATTTCTGTAGGTCAATTGCTGCAATTTGCTGAAAATTGTCCATAATAATGTCCCTAATCATCTAGTTTGAACAGTTATGTTTAAAACATTGTATCCGGAGTGCAACCAAACATGATTTTAGACCTTGTTTATGGAAAAGTGGTTATTTCTGTAGGTCAATTGCTGCAATTTGCTGAAAATTGTCCATAATAATGTCCCTAATCATCTAGTTTGAACAGTTATGTTTAAAACATTGTATCCGGAGTGCAACCAAACATGATTTTAGACCTTGTTTATGGAAAAATTGTTATTTCTGTAGTTCAATTGCTGCAATTTGCTGAAAATTGTCCATAATAATGTCCCTAATCATCTAGTTTGAACAGTTATGTTTAAAACATTGTATCCGGAGTGCAACCAAACATGATTTTAGACCTTGTTTATGGAAAAGTGGTTATTTCTATTGCTGCAACTTGCTGAAAATTGTCCATAATGTCCCTAATCATCTAGTTTGAACAGTTATGTTTAAAACATTGTATCCGGAGTGCAACCAAACATGATTTTAGACCTTGTTTATGGAAAAGTGGTTATTTCTGTAGTTCAATTGCTGCAATTTGCTGAAAATTGTCCATAATAATGTCCCTAATCATCTAGTTTGAACAGTTATGTTTAAAACATTGTATCCGGAGTGCAACCAAACATGATTTTAGACCTTGTTTATGGAAAAGTGGTTATTTCTGTAGTTCAATTGCTGCAATTTGCTGAAAATTGTCCATAATAATGTCCCTAATCATCTAGTTTGAACAGTTATGTTTAAAACATTGTATCCGGAGTGCAACCAAACATGATTTTAGACCTTGTTTATGGAAAAGTGGTTATTTCTGTAGTTCAATTGCTGCAATTTGCTGAAAATTGTCCATAATAATGTCCCTAATCATCTAGTTTGAACAGTTATGTTTAAAACATTGTATCCGGAGTGCAACCAAACATGATTTTAGACCTTGTTTATGGAAAAGTGGTTATTTCTGTAGTTCAATTGCTGCAATTTGCTGAAAATTGTCCATAATAATGTCCCTAATCATCTAGTTTGAACAGTTATGTTTAAAACATTGTATCCGGAGTGCAACCAAACATGATTTAGACCTTGTTTATGGAAAAGTGGTTATTTCTGTAGATCAATTGCTGCAATTTGCTGAAAATTGTCCATAATAATGTCCCTAATCATCTAGTTTGAACAGTTATGTTTAAAACATTGTATCCGGAGTGCAACCAAACATGATTTTAGACCTTGTTTATGGAAAAGTGGTTATTTCTGTAGTTCAATTGCTGCAATTTGCTGAAAATTGTCCATAATAATGTCCCTAATCATCTAGTTTGAACAGTTATGTTTAAAACATTGTATCCGGAGTGCAACCAAACATGATTTTAGACCTTGTTTATGGAAAAGTGGTTATTTCTGTAGTTCAATTGCTGCAATTTGCTGAAAATTGTCCATAATAATGTCCCTAATCATCTAGTTTGAACAGTTATGTTTAAAACATTGTATCCGGAGTGCAACCAAACATGATTTTAGACCTTGTTTATGGAAAAGTGGTTATTTCTCAATTGCTGCAATTTGCTGAAAATTGTCCATAATAATGTCCCTAATCATCTAGTTTGAACAGTTATGTTTAAAACATTGTATCCGGAGTGCAACCAAACATGATTTTAGACCTTGTTTATGGAAAAATTGTTATTTCTGTAGTTCAATTGCTGCAATTTGCTGAAAATTGTCCATAATAATGTCCCTAATCATCTAGTTTGAACAGTTATGTTTAAAACATTGTATCCGGAGTGCAACCAAACATGATTTTAGACCTTGTTTATGGAAAAGTGGTTATTTCTGTAGTTCAATTGCTGCAATTTGCTGAAAATTGTCCATAATAATGTCCCTAATCATCTAGTTTGAACAGTTATGTTTAAAACATTGTATCCGGAGTGCAACCAAACATGATTTTAGACCTTGTTTATGGAAAAGTGGTTATTTCTGTAGTTCAATTGCTGCAATTTGCTGAAAATTGTCCATAATAATGTCCCTAATCATCTAGTTTGAACAGTTATGTTTAAAACATTGTATCCGGAGTGCAACCAAACATGATTTTAGACCTTGTTTATGGAAAAGTGGTTATTTCTGTAGTTCAATTGCTGCAATTTGCTGAAAATTGTCCATAATAATGTCCCTAATCATCTAGTTTGAACAGTTATGTTTAAAACATTGTATCCGGAGTGCAACCAAACATGATTTTAGACCTTGTTTATGGAAAAGTGGTTATTTCTGTAGTTCAATTGCTGCAATTTGCTGAAAATTGTCCATAATAATGTCCCTAATCATCTAGTTTGAACAGTTATGTTTAAAACATTGTATCCGGAGTGCAACCAAACATGATTTTAGACCTTGTTTATGGAAAAGTGGTTATTTCTGTAGTTCAATTGCTGCAATTTGCTGAAAATGGTCCATAATAATGTCCCTAATCATCTAGTTTGAACAGTTATGTTTAAAACATTGTATCCGGAGTGCAACCAAACATGATTTTAGACCTTGTTCATGGAAAAGTGGTTATTTCTATTGCTGCAACTTGCTGAAAATTGTCCATAATGTCCCTAATCATCTAGTTTGAACAGTTATGTTTAAAACATTGTATCCGGAGTGCAACCAAACATGATTTTAGACCTTGTTTATGGAAAAGTGGTTATTTCTGTAGGTCAATTGCTGCAATTTGCTGAAAATTGTCCATAATAATGTCCCTAATCATCTAGTTTGAACAGTTATGTTTAAAACATTGTATCCGGAGTGCAACCAAACATGATTTTAGACCTTGTTTATGGAAAAGTGGTTATTTCTGTAGGTCAATTGCTGCAATTTGCTGAAAATTGTCCATAATAATGTCCCTAATCATCTAGTTTGAACAGTTATGTTTAAAACATTGTATCCGGAGTGCAACCAAACATGATTTTAGACCTTGTTTATGGAAAAATTGTTATTTCTGTAGTTCAATTGCTGCAATTTGCTGAAAATTGTCCATAATAATGTCCCTAATCATCTAGTTTGAACAGTTATGTTTAAAACATTGTATCCGGAGTGCAACCAAACATGATTTTAGACCTTGTTCATGGAAAAGTGGTTATTTCTATTGCTGCAACTTGCTGAAAATTGTCCATAATGTCCCTAATCATCTAGTTTGAACAGTTATGTTTAAAACATTGTATCCGGAGTGCAACCAAACATGATTTTAGACCTTGTTTATGGAAAAGTGGTTATTTCTGTAGGTCAATTGCTGCAATTTGCTGAAAATTGTCCATAATAATGTCCCTAATCATCTAGTTTGAACAGTTATGTTTAAAACATTGTATCCGGAGTGCAACCAAACATGATTTTAGACCTTGTTTATGGAAAAGTGGTTATTTCTGTAGTTCAATTGCTGCAATTTGCTGAAAATTGTCCATAATAATGTCCCTAATCATCTAGTTTGAACAGTTATGTTTAAAACATTGTATCCGGAGTGCAACCAAACATGATTTTAGACCTTGTTTATGGAAAAGTGGTTATTTCTATTGCTGCAACTTGCTGAAAATTGTCCATAATGTCCCTAATCATCTAGTTTGAACAGTTATGTTTAAAACATTGTATCCGGAGTGCAACCAAACATGATTTTAGACCTTGTTTATGGAAAAGTGGTTATTTCTGTAGGTCAATTGCTGCAATTTGCTGAAAATTGTCCATAATAATGTCCCTAATCATCTAGTTTGAACAGTTATGTTTAAAACATTGTATCCGGAGTGCAACCAAACATGATTTTAGACCTTGTTTATGGAAAAGTGGTTATTTCTGTAGTTCAATTGCTGCAATTTGCTGAAAATTGTCCATAATAATGTCCCTAATCATCTAGTTTGAACAGTTATGTTTAAAACATTGTATCCGGAGTGCAACCAAACATGATTTTAGACCTTGTTATGGAAAAGTGGTTATTTCTATTGCTGCAACTTGCTGAAAATTGTCCATAATGTCCCTAATCATCTAGTTTGAACAGTTATGTTTAAAACATTGTATCCGGAGTGCAACCAAACATGATTTTAGACCTTGTTTATGGAAAAGTGGTTATTTCTGTAGGTCAATTGCTGCAATTTGCTGAAAATTGTCCATAATAATGTCCCTAATCATCTAGTTTGAACAGTTATGTTTAAAACATTGTATCCGGAGTGCAACCAAACATGATTTTAGACCTTGTTTATGGAAAAGTGGTTATTTCTGTAGGTCAATTGCTGCAATTTGCTGAAAATTGTCCATAATAATGTCCCTAATCATCTAGTTTGAACAGTTATGTTTAAAACATTGTATCCGGAGTGCAACCAAACATGATTTTAGACCTTGTTTATGGAAAAATTGTTATTTCTGTAGTTCAATTGCTGCAATTTGCTGAAAATTGTCCATAATAATGTCCCTAATCATCTAGTTTGAACAGTTATGTTTAAAACATTGTATCCGGAGTGCAACCAAACATGATTTTAGACCTTGTTCATGGAAAAGTGGTTATTTCTATTGCTGCAACTTGCTGAAAATTGTCCATAATGTCCCTAATCATCTAGTTTGAACAGTTATGTTTAAAACATTGTATCCGGAGTGCAACCAAACATGATTTTAGACCTTGTTTATGGAAAAGTGGTTATTTCTGTAGGTCAATTGCTGCAATTTGCTGAAAATTGTCCATAATAATGTCCCTAATCATCTAGTTTGAACAGTTATGTTTAAAACATTGTATCCGGAGTGCAACCAAACATGATTTTAGACCTTGTTTATGGAAAAATGGTTATTTCTGTAGTTCAATTGCTGCAATTTGCTGAAAATTGTCCATAATAATGTCCCTAATCATCTAGTTTGAACAGTTATGTTTAAAACATTGTATCCGGAGTGCAACCAAACATGATTTTAGACCTTGTTTATGGAAAAGTGGTTATTTCTGTAGTTCAATTGCTGCAATTTGCTGAAAATGGTCCATAATAATGTCCCTAATCATCTAGTTTGAACAGTTATGTTTAAAACATTGTATCCGGAGTGCAACCAAACATGATTTTAGACCTTGTTCATGGAAAAGTGGTTATTTCTATTGCTGCAACTTGCTGAAAATTGTCCATAATGTCCCTAATCATCTAGTTTGAACAGTTATGTTTAAAACATTGTATCCGGAGTGCAACCAAACATGATTTTAGACCTTGTTTATGGAAAAGTGGTTATTTCTGTAGGTCAATTGCTGCAATTTGCTGAAAATTGTCCATAATAATGTCCCTAATCATCTAGTTTGAACAGTTATGTTTAAAACATTGTATCCGGAGTGCAACCAAACATGATTTTAGACCTTGTTTATGGAAAAGTGGTTATTTCTGTAGGTCAATTGCTGCAATTTGCTGAAAATTGTCCATAATAATGTCCCTAATCATCTAGTTTGAACAGTTATGTTTAAAACATTGTATCCGGAGTGCAACCAAACATGATTTTAGACCTTGTTTATGGAAAAATTGTTATTTCTGTAGTTCAATTGCTGCAATTTGCTGAAAATTGTCCATAATAATGTCCCTAATCATCTAGTTTGAACAGTTATGTTTAAAACATTGTATCCGGAGTGCAACCAAACATGATTTTAGACCTTGTTCATGGAAAAGTGGTTATTTCTATTGCTGCAACTTGCTGAAAATTGTCCATAATGTCCCTAATCATCTAGTTTGAACAGTTATGTTTAAAACATTGTATCCGGAGTGCAACCAAACATGATTTTAGACCTTGTTTATGGAAAAGTGGTTATTTCTGTAGGTCAATTGCTGCAATTTGCTGAAAATTGTCCATAATAATGTCCCTAATCATCTAGTTTGAACAGTTATGTTTAAAACATTGTATCCGGAGTGCAACCAAACATGATTTTAGACCTTGTTTATGGAAAAGTGGTTATTTCTATTGCTGCAACTTGCTGAAAATTGTCCATAATGTCCCTAATCATCTAGTTTGAACAGTTATGTTTAAAACATTGTATCCGGAGTGCAACCAAACATGATTTTAGACCTTGTTTATGGAAAAGTGGTTATTTCTGTAGTTCAATTGCTGCAATTTGCTGAAAATTGTCCATAATAATGTCCCTAATCATCTAGTTTGAACAGTTATGTTTAAAACATTGTATCCGGAGTGCAACCAAACATGATTTTAGACCTTGTTTATGGAAAAGTGGTTATTTCTGTAGTTCAATTGCTGCAATTTGCTGAAAATTGTCCATAATAATGTCCCTAATCATCTAGTTTGAACAGTTATGTTTAAAACATTGTATCCGGAGTGCAACCAAACATGATTTTAGACCTTGTTTATGGAAAAGTGGTTATTTCTGTAGTTCAATTGCTGCAATTTGCTGAAAATTGTCCATAATAATGTCCCTAATCATCTAGTTTGAACAGTTATGTTTAAAACATTGTATCCGGAGTGCAACCAAACATGATTTTAGACCTTGTTTATGGAAAAGTGGTTATTTCTGTAGTTCAATTGCTGCAATTTGCTGAAAATTGTCCATAATAATGTCCCTAATCATCTAGTTTGAACAGTTATGTTTAAAACATTGTATCCGGAGTGCAACCAAACATGATTTTAGACCTTGTTTATGGAAAAGTGGTTATTTCTGTAGTTCAATTGCTGCAATTTGCTGAAAATTGTCCATAATAATGTCCCTAATCATCTAGTTTGAACAGTTATGTTTAAAACATTGTATCCGGAGTGCAACCAAACATGATTTTAGACCTTGTTTATGGAAAAGTGGTTATTTCTGTAGTTCAATTGCTGCAATTTGCTGAAAATGGTCCATAATAATGTCCCTAATCATCTAGTTTGAACAGTTATGTTTAAAACATTGTATCCGGAGTGCAACCAAACATGATTTTAGACCTTGTTTATGGAAAAGTGGTTATTTCTGTAGTTCAATTGCTGCAATTTGCTGAAAATGGTCCATAATAATGTCCCTAATCATCTAGTTTGAACAGTTATGTTTAAAACATTGTATCCGGAGTGCAACCAAACATGATTTTAGACCTTGTTCATGGAAAAGTGGTTATTTCTATTGCTGCAACTTGCTGAAAATTGTCCATAATGTCCCTAATCATCTAGTTTGAACAGTTATGTTTAAAACATTGTATCCGGAGTGCAACCAAACATGATTTTAGACCTTGTTTATGGAAAAGTGGTTATTTCTGTAGTTCAATTGCTGCAATTTGCTGAAAATTGTCCATAATAATGTCCCTAATCATCTAGTTTGAACAGTTATGTTTAAAACATTGTATCCGGAGTGCAACCAAACATGATTTTAGACCTTGTTTATGGAAAAGTGGTTATTTCTGTAGGTCAATTGCTGCAATTTGCTGAAAATTGTCCATAATAATGTCCCTAATCATCTAGTTTGAACAGTTATGTTTAAAACATTGTATCCGGAGTGCAACCAAACATGATTTTAGACCTTGTTTATGGAAAAGTGGTTATTTCTGTAGGTCAATTGCTGCAATTTGCTGAAAATTGTCCATAATAATGTCCCTAATCATCTAGTTTGAACAGTTATGTTTAAAACATTGTATCCGGAGTGCAACCAAACATGATTTTAGACCTTGTTTATGGAAAAGTGGTTATTTCTGTAGGTCAATTGCTGCAATTTGCTGAAAATTGTCCATAATAATGTCCCTAATCATCTAGTTTGAACAGTTATGTTTAAAACATTGTATCCGGAGTGCAACCAAACATGATTTTAGACCTTGTTTATGGAAAAATTGTTATTTCTGTAGTTCAATTGCTGCAATTTGCTGAAAATTGTCCATAATAATGTCCCTAATCATCTAGTTTGAACAGTTATGTTTAAAACATTGTATCCGGAGTGCAACCAAACATGATTTTAGACCTTGTTCATGGAAAAGTGGTTATTTCTATTGCTGCAACTTGCTGAAAATTGTCCATAATGTCCCTAATCATCTAGTTTGAACAGTTATGTTTAAAACATTGTATCCGGAGTGCAACCAAACATGATTTTAGACCTTGTTTATGGAAAAGTGGTTATTTCTGTAGGTCAATTGCTGCAATTTGCTGAAAATTGTCCATAATAATGTCCCTAATCATCTAGTTTGAACAGTTATGTTTAAAACATTGTATCCGGAGTGCAACCAAACATGATTTTAGACCTTGTTTATGGAAAAGTGGTTATTTCTATTGCTGCAACTTGCTGAAAATTGTCCATAATGTCCCTAATCATCTAGTTTGAACAGTTATGTTTAAAACATTGTATCCGGAGTGCAACCAAACATGATTTTAGACCTTGTTTATGGAAAAGGGGTTATTTCTGTAGTTCAATTGCTGCAATTTGCTGAAAATTGTCCATAATAATGTCCCTAATCATCTAGTTTGAACAGTTATGTTTAAAACATTGTATCCGGAGTGCAACCAAACATGATTTTAGACCTTGTTTATGGAAAAATTGTTATTTCTGTAGTTCAATTGCTGCAATTTGCTGAAAATTGTCCATAATAATGTCCCTAATCATCTAGTTTGAACAGTTATGTTTAAAACATTGTATCCGGAGTGCAACCAAACATGATTTTAGACCTTGTTTATGGAAAAGTGGTTATTTCTGTAGTTCAATTGCTGCAATTTGCTGAAAATTGTCCATAATAATGTCCCTAATCATCTAGTTTGAACAGTTATGTTTAAAACATTGTATCCGGAGTGCAACCAAACATGATTTTAGACCTTGTTTATGGAAAAGTGGTTATTTCTATTGCTGCAACTTGCTGAAAATTGTCCATAATGTCCCTAATCATCTAGTTTGAACAGTTATGTTTAAAACATTGTATCCGGAGTGCAACCAAACATGATTTTAGACCTTGTTTATGGAAAAGTGGTTATTTCTGTAGGTCAATTGCTGCAATTTGCTGAAAATTGTCCATAATAATGTCCCTAATCATCTAGTTTGAACAGTTATGTTTAAAACATTGTATCCGGAGTGCAACCAAACATGATTTTAGACCTTGTTTATGGAAAAATTGTTATTTCTGTAGTTCAATTGCTGCAATTTGCTGAAAATTGTCCATAATAATGTCCCTAATCATCTAGTTTGAACAGTTATGTTTAAAACATTGTATCCGGAGTGCAACCAAACATGATTTTAGACCTTGTTTATGGAAAAGTGGTTATTTCTGTAGTTCAATTGCTGCAATTTGCTGAAAATTGTCCATAATAATGTCCCTAATCATCTAGTTTGAACAGTTATGTTTAAAACATTGTATCCGGAGTGCAACCAAACATGATTTTAGACCTTGTTTATGGAAAAGTGGTTATTTCTGTAGTTCAATTGCTGCAATTTGCTGAAAATGGTCCATAATAATGTCCCTAATCATCTAGTTTGAACAGTTATGTTTAAAACATTGTATCCGGAGTGCAACCAAACATGATTTTAGACCTTGTTCATGGAAAAGTGGTTATTTCTATTGCTGCAACTTGCTGAAAATTGTCCATAATGTCCCTAATCATCTAGTTTGAACAGTTATGTTTAAAACATTGTATCCGGAGTGCAACCAAACATGATTTTAGACCTTGTTTATGGAAAAGTGGTTATTTCTGTAGGTCAATTGCTGCAATTTGCTGAAAATTGTCCATAATAATGTCCCTAATCATCTAGTTTGAACAGTTATGTTTAAAACATTGTATCCGGAGTGCAACCAAACATGATTTTAGACCTTGTTTATGGAAAAGTGGTTATTTCTGTAGGTCAATTGCTGCAATTTGCTGAAAATTGTCCATAATAATGTCCCTAATCATCTAGTTTGAACAGTTATGTTTAAAACATTGTATCCGGAGTGCAACCAAACATGATTTTAGACCTTGTTTATGGAAAAATTGTTATTTCTGTAGTCAATTTCTGCAATTTGCTGAAAATTGTCCATAATAATGTCCCTAATCATCTAGTTTGAACAGTTATGTTTAAAACATTGTATCCGGAGTGCAACCAAACATGATTTTAGACCTTGTTTATGGAAAAGTGGTTATTTCTGTAGGTCAATTGCTGCAATTTGCTGAAAATTGTCCATAATAATGTCCCTAATCATCTAGTTTGAACAGTTA
>NW_027260017.1:0-18563 GCF_045791955.1 Oncorhynchus clarkii lewisi
ACTACTGTTATAGAAAGGTGACCGGCAGCCCAGGGATCACTACTGTTATAGAAAGGTGACCGGCAGCCCAGGAATCACTACTGTTATAGAAAGGTGACCGGCAGCCCAGGGATCACTACTGTTATAGAAAGGTGACCGGCAGCCCAGGGATCACTACTGTTATAGAAAGGTGACCGGCAGCCCAGGGATCACTACTGTTATAGAAAGGTGACCGGCAGCCCAGGGATCACTACTGTTATAGAAAGGTGACCGGCAGCCCAGGAATCACTACTGTTATAGAAAGGTGACCGGCAGCCCAGGGATCACTACTGTTATAGAAAGGTGACCGGCAGCCCAGGGATCACTACTGTTATAGAAAGGTGACCGGCAGCCCAGGAATCACTACTGTTATAGAAAGGTGACCGGCAGCCCAGGAATCACTACTGTTATAGAAAGGTGACCGGCAGCCCAGGAATCACTACTGTTATAGAAAGGTGACCGGCAGCCCAGGAATCACTACTGTTATAGAAAGGTGACCGGCAGCCCAGGAATCACTACTGTTATAGAAAGGTGACCGGCAGCCCAGGGATCACTACTGTTATAGAAAGGTGACCGGCAGCCCAGGGATCACTACTGTTATAGAAAGGTGACCGGCAGCCCAGGGATCACTACTGTTATAGAAAGGTGACCGGCAGCCCAGGGATCACTACTGTTATAGAAAGGTGACCGGCAGCCCAGGAATCACTACTGTTATAGAAAGGTGACCGGCAGCCCAGGGATCACTACTGTTATAGAAAGGTGACCGGCAGCCCAGGGATCACTACTGTTATAGAAAGGTGACCGGCAGCCCAGGGATCACTACTGTTATAGAAAGGTGACCGGCAGCCCAGGAATCACTACTGTTATAGAAAGGTGACCGGCAGCCCAGGGATCATTACTGTTATAGAAAGGTGACCGGCAGCCCAGGGATCACTACTGTTATAGAAAGGTGACCGGCAGCCCAGGGATCACTACTGTTATAGAAAGGTGACCGGCAGCCCAGGAATCACTACTGTTATAGAAAGGTGACCGGCAGCCCAGGGATCATTACTGTTATAGAAAGGTGACCGGCAGCCCAGGGATCACTACTGTAAAATAGAGGAGATTGCTGTGTGATCAAAATTGTGATTTGCCCCTTGTAAGCAAACTCTGTACTGTACTCTCAAATGTGCAGAACCCCCCTCTCCCCAGAAAATGCAGTGTTTTATGAATCCATAATTTAACAGATTGCTGAACAAGCTTTGTCGAGAGAGATCTGTTTTCTTGTCAGTTCAAATTAGTTTGAGTTTTTAGTGTTTTGTGCAGGGAATATTTCTCAAGCTGACTGAAGTGACCTTGTAAGCACACACGCTCAAACTCACACACGCTGACACTCACACACGCTCAAACTCACACACGCTGACACTCACACACGCTGACACGCACACACGCTCAAACTCACACAGGCTGACACTCACACACGCTCAAACTCACACACGCTGACACGCACACACGCTCAAACTCACACAGGCTGACACTCACACACGCACACACATGCACACATACACCTACTTCGATCTGTGACTCCGACAATATCACCATAAACTGAGGGTCATAGTTTATTTTAGTTGATTAGGATCCTCATTAGTTAATGCACATGCAGCAGCTACTCTTCCTGGGGTTCACATAAAACGTACAAATACATTACAAAGTACAGAACAGTTATAGACAAGAACAACATAAGATATTACATGAAAAAAAGGAAAAAATTCTAAGAGTTATATATTGGAAAGACACCAAGGGACAACTACTACACAGTATCCATACATATTCATCAGTGGTGAAAAGTACTTAAGTAAAAATACTTTAAAGTACTACTTTCGGCGTATCTGTACTTGACTATTTATATTTTTTACAACTTTTACTTTTACTTCACTGTATTCCTAAATAAAATATACTCCATACATTTTTCCTGACACCCAAAAGTATTTGTTCCATTTTGACAGATACATGCTCCAATTCACACACTTATCAAGAGAACATCCCTGGTCATCCCTACTGCCTCTGATCTGGCGGACTCACTAAACACAAATATTTAATTTGTAAATTATGTCTGAATGTTGGAGAGTGCTCGTGGCTATCCGTCAATTAAAAAAAACAAGACAATTGTGCCGTCTGGTTTGATTAATATAAGGAATTTGAAATGGTTTATACGTTTACTTTTGATGCTTACAGTTGAAGTTGGAAGTTTACATACACCTTAGCCAAGTACATTTAAACTCAGTTTTCACAATTCCTGACATTTAATCCTAGTAAAAAATCCCTGTCTTATGTCAGTTAGCATCACCACTTTATTTTAAGAATATGAAATATTAGAGAGAATGACTTATTTCCGCTTTTATTTCTTTCATCACATTCCCAGTGGGTCAGAAGTTTACATACACTCAATTAGTATTTGGTAGCATTGCCTTTAAACTGTTTAACTTCGGGTCAAATGTTTCAGGTAGCCTTCCACAAGCTTCCCACAATACGTTGGGTGAATTTTGGCCCATTCCTCCTGACAAAGCTGGTGTAACTGAGTCAGGTTTGTAGGCCTCCTTGCTCGCACACGCTTTTTCAGTTCTGCCCACAAATGTTCTATAGGATAGAGGTCAGGGCTTTGTGATGGCTGCTCCAATACCTTGACTTTGTTGTCTTTAAGCCATTTTGCAACAACTTTGGAAGTATGCTTGGGGCCAATGTCCATTTGGAAGACCCATTTGCGACCAAGCTTCAACTTCTTGACTGATGTCTTGCGATGTTGCTTCAATATATCCAGATAATTTTCCTCCCTCATTTCCTCCCTAGTTTGTGAAGTGAACCAGTCCCTCCTGCAGCAAAGCACCCCCAAAACATGATGCTGCCACCTCCGTGCTTCACGGTTTCGGATGGTGTTCTTCAGCTTGCAAGTGCTCCCCCTTTTCCTCTAAACATAACGACGGTCATTATGGCCAAAAAGTTATATTTTTGATTCATCAGACCAGAGAACATTTCTCCTAAAAGTACAATCTTTGTAGATGACCTGGAGCCAGTGGGTTTGGCGACGAGTATGAAGCGAGGGCCAGCCAACGAGAGCATACAGGTCACAATGGTGGGTAGTATATGGGGCTTTGGTGACAAAACGGATGGCACTGTGATAGACTGCATCCAATTTGTTGAGTAGAGTGTTGGAGGCTATTTTGTAAATGACATCGCCGAAGTCGAGGATTGGTAGGATGGTCAGTTTTATGTTTGGCAGCATGAGTGAAGGAGGATTTGTTGTGAAATAGGAAGCCGATTTTAGATGTATTTTGGATTGGAGTTTAATGTGAGTCTAGAAGGAGAGTTTACAGTCTAACCAGACACCTAGGTATTTGTAGTTGTCCACATATTCTAAGTCAGAACCGTCCAGAGTAGTGATACTAGACGGGCGGGCAGGTGTGGGCAGCAATCGGTTGAAGAGCATGCATTTAGTTTTACTTGCATTTAAGAGCAGTTGGAAGGAGAGTTGTATGGCATTGAAAGGTGTCATCTGCATAGAGGTGGATCAAAGAATCACCAGCAGTGAGAGCGACATCATTGACGTGTACAGAGGAGAGAGTCGGCCTGAGAATTGAACCCTGTGGCACCCCCATAGAGACTGCCAGAGGTCCGGACAACAGGCCCTCCGATTTGACACACTGAACTCTATCGTAGAAGTAGTTGGTGAACCAAGCGAGGCAAACATTTGAGAAACCAAGGCTGTTGAGTCTGCCAATAAGAATGTTGTGATTGACAGAGTCGAAAGCCTTGGCCAGGTCAATGAAGACGGCTGCACAGTAATGTCTCTTATCGATGGTGGTTATGATGTCGTTTAGGACCTTGAGCGTGGCTGAGGTGTACCCATGACCAGCTCTGAAACCAGATTGCATAGCGGAGAAGGTACGATGAGAATCGAAATGGTCGGTAATCTGTTTGTTAACTTGGCTTTCAAAGACAGGGAAGAATAGATATAGGTCTGTAGCAGTTTGGGTCTAGAGTGTCTCCCCCTTTGAAGAGGGGGATGACCGCGGCAGATTTCCAATCTTTGGGAATCTCAGATGATACGAAAGAGAGGTTGAACAGGCTAGTAATAGGGGTTGCAACAATTTCGACAGATAATTTTAGAAAGAGAGGGTCCAGATTGTCTAGCCTGGCTGATTTGTAGGGGTCCAGATTTTGCAGCTCTTTCAGAACATCAGCTATCTGGATTTGGGTGGAGGAGGGGAGGTTTAGGCGAGTTGCTGTGGGGAGCGCAGGGCTGTTGACCGGGGTAGGGGTAGCCAGGTGGAAAGCATGGCCAGGCGTAGAAGAATGCTTATTTAAATTCTCAATTATTGTGGATTTATCTGTAGTGATAGTGTTTCCTAGCCTCAGTGCAGTGGGCAGCTGAGAGGAGGTGCCCTTATTCTCCATGGACTTTACAGTGTCCCAGAACTTTTTTGAGTTTGTACTACAGGATGCAAATTTCTGTTTGAAAAAGCTAGCCTAAGCTTTCCTAACTGCCTGTGTATATTGGTTCCTAACTTCCCGGAAAAGTTGCATATCACGGGGGCTATTCGATGCTAATGCATAACGCCACAGGATGTTTTTGTGCTGGTCAAGGGCAGACAGGTCTGGAGTGAACCAAGGGCTATATCTATTCCTGGTTCTATTTTTTTTTAATGGAGCATGCTTATTTAAGATTGTGACTTTTAAAGAATAACTAGGCATCCTCTACTGACGGGATGAGGTCAATGTCATTCCAGGATACCCCGGCCAGGTCGATTAGAAAGGCCTGTTCGCTGAAGTGTTTTAGGGAGCGTTTGACAGTGATGAGGGGTGGTCGTTTGACTGCAGACCCATTACGGATGCAGGCAATGAGGCAATGATTGCTGAGATCTTGGTTGAAAACAGCAGAGGTGTATTTGGAGGGCGAGTTAGTTAGGATGATATCTATGAGGGTGCCCGTGTTTACGGATTTGGGGTTGTACCTGATAGGTTCATTGATAATTTGTGTGAGATTGAGGGCATCAAGCTTGTTGGATGGCCGGGGTGTTAAGCATGTCCCAGTTTAGGTCACCTAGCAGCACGAGCTCAGAAGATAGATGGGGGCAATCAATTCACATATGGTGTCCAGGGCACAGCTGGGGGCAGAGGGTGATCTATAGCAAGCGGCAACGGTGAGAGACTTGTTTCTGGAAAGGTGAATTTTTAGAAGTAGAAGTTCAAATTGTTTTGGTACAGACCTGGGTAGTAAGATAGAACTCTGCAGGCTATCTCTACAGTACATTGCAACACCGCCCCCTTTGGCAGTTCTATCTTGGCGGAAAATGTTTATAGTTAGGGATAGACATGTCAGGGTTTTTGGTGGTGATGAAGCTGGTTGAGAGAATGCCAAGAGTGTGCAAAGCTGTCAAGGCAAAGAGTGGCTACTTTGAAGAATCTAAAATCTATATTTGGATTTGTAAAACACTTTTTTGGTTACTACATGATTCCATATGTGTTATTTCATAGTTTTGATGTCTTCACTATTATTATGCAATGTAGAGAACAATGTAGAAAGTCAAATTGTAGAAAGTCAAAATAAAGAAAAACCCTTGAATGAGTAGGTGTGTCCACACTTTTTGACTTGTACTGTATGTCTGAAGTGTATTCAAATAGATTAGTGGTATTTTCAACACACAAATGTTTATTTAAAAAAGTACATTTCTCCTCAGCTCTCAACCATGAAAGACTATTGTGATGTCAGTTCTGTACGTGCAGTTTAAGGGAAAGGCGTGCTGCTCTGTTTTGAGTCCGGTGCAGCTTTGCTTGGTCTTTCTGTGCTGCACCTGACTATATTACCGGACAGTAATCAAGATGGGACAAGACCAGAGCCTGAACAAATAGTACAGTTGATTTCAGTGTCAAAAACACAGGACATATTTTTTATAACAGACATACCCCTCTCCATCTTCACAACAAGTTTGTCAATATGACTTGACCATGATAACTGACCATCCAATGTTACTCCTGGGAGTTCAACTTCTTCAACTTGTTCAATGGTCACACCCTTTATGTACAACTCCAGTTGAGGTTTATGTCTTAGAGAATGTTTTGAACCAAATACAAATCTTTAAGTTTAAGACCAGTTTACTGTTAATTACCCATTCTGACACTGTAGCTCCTTGCTAAGAGCTCACTGGCTGTAGGTGCTGATGTGTATAGTGTGCAATCACCAGCATATGCAGTCATTTTAGCTTCCTGTAGGACAAGTGGCAAATATTTTGTAAAACTAGAGAAGAGTAACGGCCCAAGGCAATTTCCCAGAGGGACACCGCACTGTACATTTCTGATGTTAGAGAAGCTTCCACTTGAGAACACTCTCTGAGTTCTATTGGATAAGTAACTCTCCAACCATGTGGGGGCAGGTGATGTAAATGTCAGGACCCGGTTACGAACCCGGGTCTCCGGAGTGAGAAACAGTCACTTAACCTACTGAGCCACGAATAGTCAGCAGAACCCAGAAGATGAGGCAGACACAGCAGTACTTGAGACGGTGTATTTAATGAAGTAAAAAGTCCTTCAGGAAAACATGTAACTTCACAACCTCAAAAGGAATTCCACAAGAACAAAGGTAATCCTCCAAGACAAAAAGGTAAATCCACAAGGTGGTAGGAATAGCATAAAAAGCCTCAAAAGATACTCAAAAATAAATAAACAAGAACAAAAACAGAATTCCACAAGAGAGTCCACCGGGATCAACAAGAGTTCACAGAATACTAGGGCTGGGTGCTAACATACAAACACAGAGCAAAGAACTGAGGAAAACTAAGGGTTTAAATACAATCAGGGGAAACGAGGCACAGGTGCAAATAATAATGGGGATCAAGGGAAAACAAAAGGTCAAAAAGCACAATGGGGGCATCTAGTGACCAAAAACCGGAACAACCCTGGCCAAATCCTGACAGAATCCCCCCCCTAGGAACGGCTCCTGACGTTCCTACCAGCTCTCTCGGGGTGGAGGGCCCTGAACCGACGAATGAGGTCAGGGTCCAGTATGTCTTTGGCAGGAACCCAGGAGCGCTCCTCGGGACCGTAGCCTTCCCAGTCCACCAGATACTGCCAGGACCGCTGCACCCGGCGGGAATCCAGTATCCGATGGACGGTATAAGCCGGCTGGCCTCCAATGACACGAGGCGGAGGGGGAGGTCTGTCTGCCGGGACAAGGGGAGAAAAAACAGGTTTTAATAAGGAAATGTGAAACGTGGGATTAATCTTAAGGGATCTGGGTAAGTGTAGGCGATAAGAAACTGGGTTAACCAGTTAGAGCTCTAGGGGCGCTATTTCATTTTTGGATAAAAAACGTTCCCGTTTTAAGCGCGATATTTTGTCACGAAAAGATGCTCGACTATGCACATTCTTGACAGTTTTGGAAAGAAAACACTCTGAAGTTTCAGAATCTGCAAAGATTTTGTCTGTAAGTGCCCCAGAACTCATTCTACAGGCGAAACCAAGATGATGCATCACCCAGGAATTAGCAGAATTTCTGAAGCTCTGTTTTCCATTCTCTCCTTATATGGCTGTGATTGCGCAAGGAATGAGCCTACACTTTCTGTCGTTCGCCCAAGGTCTTAGCAGCATTGTGACGTATTTGTAGGCATATCATTGGAAGATTGGCCATAAGAGACTACATTTTCCAGAGGTCCGCCCGGTGTCCTTTGTCTAAATTTGTGCGTAATCTTCAGGTGCAGGCATTTTCTCCTGGGATTCAGGAGAGAAAGCATGTTTCCAAGAACGATGTATCAATGAAGAGATATGTGAAAAACACCTTGAGGATTGATTCTAAACAACGTTTGCCATGTTTTCAGTCGATATTATGGAGTTAATTTGGAAAAAAGTTTGCGTTTTGAGGACTGAATTTATGGATTTTTTTTGGTAGCCAAATGTGATGTATAAAACGGAGCTATTTCTAATACACAAGGAATCTTTTTGGAAAAACTGAGCATCTGCTATCTAACTGAGAGTATCCTCATTGAAAACATCAGAAGTTCTTCAAAGGTAAATGATTTTATTTGAAGGCTTTTATGTTTTTGTTAATGTTGCGTGCTGGATGCTAACGCTAATGCTAACGCTAAATGCTAACGCGAAATGCTAACTCTAGCTAGCTACTTTTACACAAATGATTGTTTTCCTATGGTTGAGAAGCATATTTTGAAAATCTGAGATGACAGTGTTGTTTACAAAAGGCTAAGCTTGAGAGATGGCATATTTATTTCATTTCATTTGCGATTTTCATAAATAGTTAACGTTGTGTTATGCTAATGAGCTTGCTGATAGATTTACACAATCCTGGATACAGGGGTTTTTTCATAGCTAAACGTGACGCAGAAAACGGGGCGATTTGTCCTAAACAAATAATCTTTCAGGAAAAACTGAACATTTGCTATCTGAGAGTCTCCTCAATGAAAACATCTGAAGTTCTTCAAAGGTAAATGATTTTTTTGAATGCTTTTCTGTTTTTTTGTGTAAATGTTGCCAGCTGAATGCTAATGCTAAATGCTACGTTAGCCATCAATACTGTTACACAAATGATTGTTTTGCAATGGTTGAGAAGCATATTTTGAAAATCTGAGATGACAGTGTTGTTAACAAAAGGCTAAGCTTGAGAGCTAGCATATTTATTTCATTTCATTTGCGATTTTCATGAATAGTTAACGTTGCGTTATGGTAATGAGCTTGAGTCTGTATTCACGAACCCGGATCCGGGATGGGGAGATCAGAAAGGTTAACTCTCCTGGCAACCTTAAAGGGACCGATGTATTTTTGGGACAGCTTGCGAGACTCCACCCGTAGTGGTAAGTCTCTTGTGGAGAGCCAGACTCTCTGGCCGGGGCGCAGGGTAGGTCCGGGACGGCGACGTCTGTTGGCTTGTTGTTGGTACCTCAGTGAGGAACGCATAAGATTAAGACGGGTCTTCCTCCACATAAGCCGACAGCGTCTGACGAACTTCAAGGCTGAAGGCACTCTGACTTCTGCCTCCTGGTCCGGGAACAATGGAGGGGCATAGCCAAACTGACACTCGTGCGGGGACATACCAGTGGAGGAGGAGCGCAAGGTGTTGTGCGCGTATTCGGCCCAAACAATGAAGAACGACCATGTGGACGGGTTGTTACGAGTCATACATCGGAGGGTGGTTTCCAGCTCTTGATTCATCCTCTCTGTTTGACCGTTGGACTCCGGATGGTACCCTGAAGATAGACTGGCAGAAGCCCCCATGAGTTGGCAGAAGGCCTTCCAAAACCTTGAGGCGAACTGAGGACCTCTGTCAGAAACCATATCTTGAGGAATGCCGAAGACTCGGAATACATGATTAATTACCAACTCAGCAGTTTCCTTGGCAGAAGGTAACTTAGTCAGAGGGACGAACCTGGCCGCCTTAGAAAACCTGTCGATTATGACTAGGATAGTAGTATTGCCATGGGATGGAGGAAGGCCAGTAATAAAGTCCAACGAGATATGGGACCAGGGTCTGTGGGGAACAGGTAAAGGGTGAAGGAGTCCTTGAGGGCGGAGGTGAGAAGATTTGCCCTGGCAGCACACAGGGCAGGCATTGACGAAAGTGGCAACGTCTTCTCTTATGGTAGGCCACCAGAACTTACGCTGGATGAACTCCAAGGTGCGACCTACGCCCGGGTGACAGGTGAGGCGAGAGGAGTGCCCCCACAGAAGGACCTGAGTCCTCACTGCCTTGGGGACAAACAACCGATTGGCAGGGCCTCCTTTCGGGTCCGGTTCGATAGCTTGAGCTCGTCTCACGGTATCCTCAACTTGCCACGAGATCGGAGCCACGATCTTAGCAGCAGGAAGGACAGGCATGTCCGTGTCATCTCGAATGGCAGGAGCGTAGACTCGGGACAGGGCATCCGGTTTGAGATTCTTCGACCCGGGCCGATAGGTGAGGATAAACTGGAATCGATTGAAGAAAAGAGACCATCTAGCTTGTCTAGACTTCAACCGCTTCGCCTGCTGGATATACTCCAGATTTTTGTGGTCCGTAAGCACTTGAAACAGGTGAGAAGCCCCCTCGAGCCAGTGTCTCCATTCCTTCAATGCCATCTTAACCGCTAGGAGTTCACGATCCCCCACATCGTAGTTCCTCTCAGCCGGGGTAAGCAGGTGTGAGAAGAAAGCGCACGGATGAAGCTTCTTGTCTTCACCCCTCTGAGACAGGACAGCTCCAACACCAACCTCTGAGGCGTCTACCTCCACCAAACGGTTCATCCGTAGTCGGTAGTATCAGGATGGGAGCAGAGAGGACGCGCTGCTTGAGTCCTTGGAAGGCCGTCTCAGCTTCTCTTCCCCACAAAAACCTTGCATTGCCACCCTTGGTTAAAGCTGAGAGAGGGGCTGCCACCAAGCTGAAGTTCTTGATGAACTTGCGGTAAAAGTTTGTGAAGCCCAGGAAACGCTGAACTTCCTTAACGGATTTGGGGGTGGGCCAATCCGCTACCGCCCCTACCTTCCTGGGGTCCATTTGGACTCGACCGGGTTCCACTACAAATCCCAGGAATTGTACTCGGGATGAATGGAATTCACATTTTTCCGGCTTAACGTACAGATGGCTGTCTAGGAGGCGTTTGAGTACTTGTCTGACATGCTTTGTGTGTTCTTGAAGAGAGCTCGAAAAGATGAGGATGTCATCCAAGTAAACGAACACAAATATGTTAAGCATATCCCTAAGCACATCGTTTATGAGCGCTTGGAACACCGCTGGGGCGTTGGTCAGGCCGAAGGGCATCACCAAGTATTCATAGTGACCAGTAGGCGTGTTGAAAGCGGTCTTCCACTCGTCACCAGGTCTGATCCGCACAAGATGGTATGCGTTCCGCAGGTCAAGCTTAGTGAAAACAACTGCTTCCTGGAGCAGCTCGAAGGCTGTGGCCATAAGGGGTAGCGGGTAACGGTTACGGACGGTTATGGCATTGAGTCCCCGGTAGTCGATGCAAGGACGTAATCCACCGTCTTTCTTGGCCACAAAGAAAAACCCTGCTCCCGCCGGGGAGGTGGATGGACGCATGAGGCCTGCTTCCAGAGCGTCCTTGATGTAGGTATCCATAGCAGCTCGTTCGGGTGGAGATAGGGAAAAGATCCGACCCCTGGGGGGGCAAGTGCCCGGAAACAGTTCGATGGGGCAATCATAAGGTCTATGGGGTGGTAGCATGGTGGCCCTCTGTTTGCTAAATACCAGTTTGAGGTCATGGTAACACTCGGGAACTCGGGTCAGGTCGATGGATTCTAAAGACTCGGGAGTAGAACTCGGGGAATTCGAGAAAATACAAGTAGCTTGGCACGTAGGACCCCACTGCTTGATAGTGCCCACAGACCAGTCAATGTGAGGGTTATGGCTGTGAAGCCAGGGGTATCCAAGGACGAGAGGGAACTCGGAACAGGAGATCAAATGAAAGTTCGTCAATTCCTGGTGTTGTGAAACTGAAAGTCGCAAGGAGGTAGTGACATGAGTGACAAGTCCAGATCCCAAAGGGCTTCCATCCAATGTAGTAACCCTCATGGGGTCACTTAGAGGTTCAGAGGGAACGCCATTCTCCTTCGCCCAGACACCATCCATGAAGCTACCTGCGGCTCCAGAGTCTACCAAGGCTTGAAGGTGAAGCTTGTGGTTGTCCCAGGAAAGGGTGACTGGAATGAGCAGACGGGAGTTGGACGGATGGGAGGAGGTTATGTTTCCCGTTACAGTTCCCCCCGGTCTGTACGGGACAGAGCGTTTCCCTGGAGTCCGGGACACGTGGAACGGAAATGGCCCGGTTTGCCGCAATATAGACAGCGTCGCTCCCTCATCCGGCGGTCTCTCTCAGCCTGGGAGATACGTCCAATCTGCATGGGTTCCGGTGGAGCCAGCGAGGATAAAGGTGGGGACTCGGAGCTGGGACTGATAGGAGCTAGAGGTCTACGGTTGAGTTCTCTCTCTCAGACGCTGGTCAATGCGTGAGGCCAACTTGATCAGGGACTCGAGATTGTCCGGTGGTTCCCGAGTGGCCAGTTCATCTTGGATAGTGTCGGAAAGGCCTTTCAGAAAGCACACCGTGAGCGCCTCGTTGTTCCAGCCACTCGCTGCTGCTACCGTGCGGAACTGGATGGCATAGTCCGTCACGCTGCGCCGACCTTGGTGGAGAGTCAGGAGCTGTTTGGCTGAGTCAGGACCACTGCTTGGGCCTTGAAACACTCGTTTGAATTCCTCAGCAAAGGCAGAGTAGCTGGCACAGCAGGAATTATGGCCATCCCACACAGCAGTAGCCCAGGCCAGGGCTTTTTCCGACAGCAGGGTGATGATATATGCGATCTTAGACCGGTCGGTGGGGAACGACGAGGGTTGCAGCTCGAAGGAGAGAGAACATTGGGTGAGAAACCCTTTACAAGCACTTGGATCACCTGAGAACCGTTGGGGAGGTGGAAGACGAGGTTCAGCCAGGGGGTTAACTGCCATGGGTACGTGAATCTGAGGTACTGGGACAGGAACTGTTGCCGGGGTAAGTCGATCAGATATCTGCTTTATGGAAGTCAGCATCTCCGACAGAAGATGAGAATGTCTAGCCATTAAGGCCTCTTGCTGAACCAGGGCGGCTTCGTGGCGTTGGACAGTCTCCTGGTGGTGGGACAGCATGGCAACAAGGTCCTGGGAACTGGCTGCCTCTGGGTTCATCTTTGGCTCTGTGTTTCTGTCAGGACCCGGTTACGAACCCGGGTCTCCGGAGTGAGAAACAGTCACTTAACCTACTGAGCCACGAATAGTCGGCAGAACCCAGAAGATGAGGCAGACACAGCAGTACTTGAGACGGTGTATTTAATGAAGTAAAAAGTCCTTCAGGAAAACATGTAACTTCACAACCTCAAAAGGAATTCCACAAGAACAAAGGTAATCCTCCAAGACAAAAAGGTAAATCCACAAGGTGGTAGGAATAGCATAAAAAGCCTCAAAAGATACTCAAAAATAAATAAACAAGAACAAAAACAGAATTCCACAAGAGAGTCCACCGGGATCAACAAGAGTTCACAGAATACTAGGGCTGGGTGCTAACATACAAACACAGAGCAAAGAACTGAGGAAAACTAAGGGTTTAAATACAATCAGGGGAAACGAGGCACAGGTGCAAATAATAATGGGGATCAAGGGAAAACAAAAGGTCAAAAAGCACAATGGGGGCATCTAGTGACCAAAAACCGGAACAACCCTGGCCAAATCCTGACAGTAAAGCCATAGCAAGGGAGTTTTTTCAATGAAAAATTATGATCAATAACATCAATGACTGCTCTGAAATCATTGGAGTCGAGGTCAAATCTAATGCTTCATAACTAACAGATGTAGACTGGGGTGGCAGGTAGCCTAGTGGTTAGAGCGTTGGGCCACTAACTGAAAGGTTGGTGGATTGAATCCCTGCCTTGTTCTGCCCCTGAACAAGGCATTTAACCCACTGTTCCTAGGCTGTCATTATAAATAAGCATTTGTTCTTAACTGACTTGCCTAGTTAAATAAAGGTTAAATCTAAAAATTTAAAAAAAAGACGAACAGTGAAATCCTTCCAAACAAATAATAATAGAAAAATAATAACACATGGAATAAATCTACAATGAGTAACGATAGCATTGCTATATCCACGGTGTACCAGTACCAAGTTGATGGGTACGAGGTCATTGAGGTAGATAAGTACATATAGGTAGGGATAAAGTGACTAGGCAACAGGATATAGAATAAACAGTAACAGCAGTGTATGTGATGAGTCAAAAGAGCTAGTGCAAAAAGTGTCAATAGAGATTGTCCAATAGATACCCAGACAAACTTTTAGCAGTCGTGTGGCTTAGGGGTCGAAGCTGTTCAGGGTCCTGTTGGTTCCAGACTTGGTGCATTGGTACCGCTCGCCATGCAGTAGTAGAGAGAACAGTCTTGGGTGAATGGAGTCTATTTTAGGGCCATACTCTGACACCTCCTGGTAAGGATCATTCTCTAGCGTACTTAAGAATTCCATTACATTTCTACACCTCTGTGTTCATGATTTAACATTTTACCACTCCTAACCTCCTAAGACAACAGTACTGTACTAAAGAAATAGAATGGCAAGAACATAGAATGTCACATGAACTCACTTTCAAACATCTAAATAATTCAAATCTATCTGTACCCAACACTCTATTGGGATGACTCATAAAAAAAAAAAACTCAAGATGGTTGGCGCCATCTCACATATTTAGCAGATGCTCTTATCCAGAGCAACTAGGGTTAAGTGCTTTGCTCAAGGGCACATTGACAGATTACACATAGTCAGCTTGGGGATATGAACCAGCAAACTTTTGGTTACCAGCCAAACCTCTTAACAGCTAGGCTACCAGCCAGCCCACAACAGTCTAAAGTGATTTCCACTTCTTGTCTCCTCTCCTTCATTTACAGCCATTCTAAGCAACAGGAAAGGAAACCACTCTAGACAATTATTAAGATGCACCCCAAGGAGATAACGAAGCAGATTTGGAACTCAGCCCGTAATCAACAATACCCTGCATGCCATTATATATACCTCCACAAGATGGCAGTGTGGCTGTTTGAATGAGTTAGAGAGGTTAGCGGAGAAAAATCTGCAATCAACATGGTGGATGTGTTCTAGTAATGTTACACCTGTGTCTTCACCCTGACATGAATGTTAATGTTGTTCCTTGGTGAGCATGTCCCCGTTGACATTCACTGAACACATCTTCAGCTGCAGAACAAAATAATATTTCACTCTCTTCTCAAGCGTAGTGTCGTGGTAGATAACTGGTCTGTGAAGCACATTTTACAACTCTAGAATCTTTCATGCAATCATTCCCCCCAATTGACAGCGATTTTGCAGCTTTGCGTCAGATATTTAAGTTTAATACATCACATTATAGTACATCACCAATCAATACAAAAATGGATACAGTAAGTACACCAAACAGGTGAGATCCTAGCCAATATCTGCCACTACAAGAGTACCACAGTATGAATCAAAATACCCATAAAACCTAGCGGTCAAACACGGAAATGGTTCCAATCCTGTTTCCACCATTCATTTTTCCCATAGGGGAATTTGAAACACTTCAAATAGGGGCTGTATTTTGTGTAGCCTCCCCCCTGGCATAACCTTGTAAATCTCTCTCAGACAAGATGGCTTTTATCAATATATTCACCTGCATTTACCCCCCCAAAAATGAAATGCTTATTAACTGCAGAACTACAAATGCCTGTCTCAAGCTTCACATAACTAAATATTATGGATATACTGACAAGATGTATCTCTCTCCGCTCTAACAATGGGAGTCGTTGTCCACAAAGCGGCACGGCTGCCTTTCTCGGTCCCACCTATCATTTCTTTGGATTGGTGGATACATCTCATTATTGTAATCCTTTTTTAAAATATTAGATGAGGGTTGTGAGGTCAACCGCCTGTATTCAATGGAGTGAAATGCTAGGCTACTAGCATCATTTCATTAATATGTGTAGCATTTTCAGTCCGATATAAAGAATACCTGCGGGATCGTCGGAGGGGTGGGACAATTTTTTGAAAATATTTCTCAACATATACTGAACAAAAATATAAACGCAACATGCAACAATTTCAATGATTTCACTGATTTTCAGTTCATATAAGGAAAACAGTACATTTAAATGAATTCATTAGGCCCTAATCTATGGATCCCGCAGGTGAAGAAGCCGGATGCCAGGCCCATCCACTGGGTTGTCAGGCCCAGCCAATCAGAATTAGTTTTTCCTCACAAAAAGAGCTTTATTACAGACAGAAATAATCCTCAGTTTCATCATCTGTCCGGGTGGCTGATCTCAGATGATCCCGCAGGTGAAGAAGCCGGATGTGGAGGTCCTGGGCTGGCGTGGTTACATGTGGTCTGTGGTTGTAAGGCCGGTTGGACGTACACCAAATTCTCTAAAACTACGTTGGAGGCAGCTTATGGTAGAGAAATTAACATTACATTAAATTAACAATCTCTCAGAACTTGAGGCATCAGTGACATTGTGTTGTCTTCATATTTTAGAGTGGCCTTTATTGTCCCCAGCACACGATGCACCAGTGTAATGATCATGCTGTTCAAACACCGCAGGTAGCGGCAGGTGCCCTAGTGGTTATAGTGTTGGATTAATAACCGAAAGGTTACAAGATCAAATCCCCGAGCTGACAAGGTAAAAATATATTGTTCTATCCCTGAACAAGCCAGTTAATCCACTGTTCCTAGGCTGTCATTGAAAATAGGAATTTCTTCTTAACTGACTTGCCTAGTTAAATAAAGTATCTGCTTATTGATATGCCACACCTGTCAGGTGGATGTGTTATCTTGACAAAGGAGAAATGCTCTTTTGTATATATGTACAGAGTGCTTTAGAGAAATACACTTTTTGTGCATATGGGACATTTCTGGGATCTTTAATTTCAGCTCATGAAACATGTTGCGTTTATTTTTGTTCAGTATATTTAAAATTTAGGCTGCAGTAAACACAACAAAATGTGTAAAAAGTCAAGGGGTGTGAACGCTTTCTGAAGGCACTGTAGGTTGCCTTGACGATAACTCCTCAGACATGATCTGTGTGGTGTGGCTCGTCAAGTAGCTCTGGTAGCAGGGCTTGATGAGCCACGTCAGTTTGCCGTGTTGCAGGCCATCCTCCTCACCTTTTATCAGGTCCACATGAACTCCTCTCCAGATGCCTCTCTCCTTCCTCTGCAGGCACTCTCGACTGTGCATCTACGACCCATAGAGCATAGTACCATTTGCATCAGTCTCAAGTCATGAATTTTTGTATAATTAATATAAAAAGGGGAACTTTATCCAACACACAGATTGAGATATAGTAAAGGGAAATTCTCCCATTTGACCTTCATCACTTAGCTTGAATTTGCCCCAAACACGTTTTTATATGTTGTGAAATTACTGTTTATTGGCAATATGGGACTACTGTGAAAACAACAGTTGAATTCCATCCACCTGGTTGGAAGAGGCTCCACAAGCCTTTGGCTACATACACTCAATGTATCTCCCCAAAACACCTACCCAAAGGTCATTATAATCAAACCAGCTACCAGTTTTTAATTTGATACTGTCAGTGCACAGAGCTACAGGCATGTGGACTAGCACATGGGTCTCGACCCCGCCCTGTGCAACTGGGTACTGGACTTCCTGACGGGCCGCCCCCAGGTGTTGAGGGTAGGCAACAACATCTCCTCCCCGCTGATCCTCAACACTGGGGCCCCACAAGGGTGCGTTCTGAGCCCTCTCCTGTACTCCCTGTTCACCCACGACTGCGTGGCCACGCACGCCTCCAACTCAATCATCAAGTTTGCGGACGACACAACAGTGGTAGGCTTGATTACCAACAACGACGAGACGGCCTACAGGGAGGAGGTGAGGGCCCTCGGAGTGTGGTGTCAGGAAAATAACCTCACACTCAACGTCAACAAAACTAAGGAGATGATTGTGGACTTCAGGAAACAGCAGAGGGAACACCCCCCTATCCACATCGATGGAACAGTAGTGGAGAGGGTAGCAAGTTTTAAGTTCCTCGGCATACACATCACAGACAAACTGAATTGGTCCACTCACACAGACAGCATCGTGAAGAAGGCGCAGCAGCGCCTCTTCAACCTCAGGAGGCTGAAGAAATTCGGCTTGTCACCAAAAGCACTCACAAACTTCTACAGATGCACAATCGAGAGCATCCTGGCGGGCTGTATCACCGCCTGGTATGGCAACTGCACCGCCCTCAACCGTAAGGCTCTCCAGAGGGTAGTGAGGTCTGCACAACGCATCACCGGGGGCAAACTACCTGCCCTCCAGGACACCTACACCACCCGATGTCACAGGAAGGCCATAAAGATCATCAAGGACATCAACCACCCGAGCCACTGCCTGTTCACCCCGCTATCATCCAGAAGGCGAGGTCAGTACAGGTGCATCAAAGCTGGGACCGAGAGACTGAAAAACAGCTTCTATCTCAAGGCCATCAGACTGTTAAACAGCCACCACTAACACTGAGTGGCTGCTGCCAACACACTGACACTGACTCAACTCCAGCCACTTTAATAATGGGAATTGATGGGAAATTATGTAAATATATCACTAGCCACTTTAAACAATGCTACCTTATATAATGTTACTTACCCTACATTATTCATCTCATATGCATACGTATATACTGTACTCTATATCATCGACTGTATCCTTATGTAATACATGTATCACTAGCCACTTTAAACTATGCCACTTTGTTTACATACTCATCTCATTTGTACATACTGTACTCGATACCATCTACTGTATCTTGCCTATGCTGCTCTGTACCATCACTCATTCATATATCCTTATGTACATATTCTTTATCCCCTTACACTGTGTACAAGACAGTAGTTTTGGAATTGTTAGTTAGATTACTTGTTATTACTGCATTGTCGGAACTAGAAGCACAAGCATTTCGCTACACTCGCATTAACATCTGCTAACCATGTGTATGTGACAAATAAAATTTGATTTGATTTGAT